>NC_133654.1:116894430-117189028 GCF_009905375.1 Apium graveolens
TACCACCTATCCTAATAACAATTATAAATATATTATAAAATCATAAAATGAAATGATGGGAATGAATTGATTTTTCCTAAAAACTAAAAATGTTATATAGATAGAGAGATAATATAGTTGAAATTGGTAGGAAAATATATCTTTATAAATGTATATAATTTTAGGTTATCAAAAAATTAGATAAAAAATTTAAAAAACAAAAGAATAGATAATACAGTTTTTTATATTATCATGAGGTGTAATAATGTACTAAGACTACTTGTATATAATTTTCTACTTATAGTAGTATTTGTACTATTATGTACCAACAATAAGTGTGGAGGCTCCATGTCCTTACATATGTAGAGTGGCCTCCAATGAACTTATTAGTTTATATTATTATATTATGGTTTGTAATGTTTAATAGTGTGTGTGCCAAAAATGGTACTGTGATTACCTCAATCAGCAAAGGGTGGGGTCAGGTGTCACAAACTATTATTTAAAAAATAGTTGTTTGTGTACTCGTGTTAAGTGTATAAACATTATGAAATAATAACTTTGAAAAATATAATAAGAAAAAATATATATAATTTTTCTTATCCTTTATCTTTGGTATTTAAATTTTAATTTAAAATTATAATTTTTCGGTCATACAGTGAGAATAAATATAAAATATATGATAAATGATAATAATTGGCCTATTTCAATATCAATTGATCTATATCTCTTTGTTTCATGTAAGAGTTCATACTAATTGTTTATTGATTTATTAAAAATATTTATTAACAATACATTGAAAATAAAAACTTTTGAATAAATTATAAATATAAATAACCCTACTTATTTATCTTTTATTAAATTTTATCTATTTGATTTTTTTATAACTTTGCATATACATTGTGATATAATTGTTATGCTCCTTTCAATATTACAACAATTTTAATTAACCTACACTAAAGATGAAAAAATGAAACCAAATAAATGATAAGATGAAAAAGTTATGCTATATTAAAATTGTAGAAGGGGGTTTATTGGTGGAGTCTCCTAGAAAAGAAAAAGTTATTAAGCAAAAAACCCAATAAACTTGTTACTTTTTTACATATTAACCTTTTAAACTTTTTATTGGCCAAATAAACCAAATAACTTTGCTAAATTCTGATATTTTTAGTTCAAAATTTTAGTGTAAATTGAATAAACAAACTAACTAAGGTTATTTCTAGTGCTAAAGTGGATTAACCATGTCTAGCTTATGTGATACAAGGCGGCGTACAAATTGTTTTTAAGTGTTTTTAATTTAAAAATAATTGAATCTTTTTTTGTAATGTAACCTCCATAAGTAAAATGGATAACAATAAGATGAAGGTATCTACTTCCCCAACTTAATGGTGTCTCCATAGATTAATTATATGTATATTATTATCACACCAAAATAATATCATGTTTTAGTTTCCCTAAATTTTCCTCAAAAATTGTTAAAACAATTATTGAATTTTATGTTATATAAAATTAGCATAAGTGTGTCATTGTAAAATATATTTAAACCTATATGTTAAATGGTGTTGGCTAAATATTTAATTGTAAGTATTGTTTTTATTAGCGGTATCTATTTTTAGGTTGTTTCTTTACAAAAAGTGCAGTAATGATCCCATAAATAGTCATTACTGTAGTAAAATTGTTAAATATATTAGATTATGTAGTTTAAGAGTAAAGTTCTATGGAGTCCACCTTTAATTGGAGTCCTCGGAGTCCATATATGTTCTGCAAGTAAAATATAGCTTAAAATTTGCAAAACATATTATTTTTCGACAAACATCACTATTCTATCAAAATCTCGTAGATTGCATACATTTTATAAGCAGAACATTGCAAAAATATATATTCTACAAAACATGTTTAGTTTGCAGAACATAAATGTTCATGTTGCAGAACATATTGCAGAACATACATATTGTACCGTAAATATATGAGATTTGCATGATTTTGTTGAAGTTATGCTATTTGTGTAACATGTATTGCAAAATAACACGTTTTACAATATATTTTATTTGCAGAACCTAGATGGACTCCGAGGACTCCGATAAAAAGGTGGACTCCATAGAACTCAGCCCGTTTAATATAGTTATGTGAAAGTAATATGTCATGACAATATAATATGTGCATTTTGAAATCTTATAGTAGTTTTAAAGCATTGCTGGCACCAAATTTAATAACTTGGATAACATTCAAGTACTTAAAGTTAAATTATAAGAGACAAAATATTGTTATATGTGTGGTGATATAGTATTATGATATTAATTTGTTTTCTATCTAAAAGGCAATTATAATGATAATATTGAGCTATAATATTATTTTATAGATAGTTAGGTTGTACTCATTAAGAGTTTGATTAAATAATTTTTTCAAAAGTGTTAAAACAATTGTTGATTTAATGTGATGTATTAAATAGGCACATTGTAAGTATATTATTAACCATAGATGTTAAGTTTTGGTTTTAAAATATATAATTATTATAAGTACTTGTAGGTGTGTCCTTTACAAAGTTAGTATTTAAATTTATATAAATGTAGGTATGTTTATTAGAAAGTTTGTGAATAAACATTATGGTTATATGTATGTATGTTAGATTAGATTAGATTAGGTGTTTATATAATTTAGATATGTTATTCATTTAGGTTTTTACTTTCTAGGTGTTAGATAATATTAGGTTGAAATAAATTCAAATATTCATTAGAGTTCTATCTCCCAACACACACCTATGAAGTCATAATATGGCATCAAGATTATATATATTATAAATTAAACCAATGATTAGATTGAAACTTACAAAAATGCAGTTGATTTCATTGTGGCATTGGATTTTGATCACCCACTTTAAATCATATCATTGAAATACCATGCCAATTATTTAATAAGTACAATGACCAAAAAATATCTTCCCCACTATTTCTTGTGTTGCCTTCTAAGTTGATGAAAAGAATGTTCAAAGTTTCTTTAACTAATGAGATAAAATCACAAACTAGAAGGATGGAGGAAAAGATGAAGTTTTCACTAAAAATACATTCAACCTATATTATTTTGTATCCAAAGGTGGTTTATTTCAAAAAAGATTATGATGGAATGGATTTTTTTAAACATATCAAACTGAACCATTTAACGATAATTTATGTGATAGTGAAGTATGTGCCTATCTTCAGTATGAATTACTACATGGTTCCATGTTTCTGTGTATACTTTTTTTATTATCTACACGTTATCGTATCGGTAGATGATGTAGTTTTAGACAAGAAGTTCGTCAAATAATCATCATTTGATGATTAAATTATATGTTTTAATTATCAGAACAACATGTGGATGAATAGTAAGTTAAATATTGTTATTAACAAACTTATACAAACCGCATCAGCTTTAGATCATAATTTACGGCGGATACAAGATGGTGATGTTGTGAGACGTCAAATTAGATAAAGTGTTTAGTTTCCTAGGAACAATGCAAGCATTCCTCCCTCATTTTACTTTTAGAATAGCCAATATTTTACATATGAATGTGTTATTCTGATTTTGCAGGACCTGTTTCACTATTCTATATTCTGAATAGTTAGATATGTTTATATCCATATGTTAGATTTTAAATTATGCAAATGTTCTCACTATTGTAAATTCAGAATTTATTTTGAGATTATTGGTGACCATGTCAAATGGGGTAATTTATTTATTAAGGATATCGATTGATTGAGCTCCCTTTATTAAAGTATTTAAGGTGAGGTGGTTAGCATTAAACATCTGTGGGCAGCGGCGTAGCGAGTGAATATACTATGACACACTTTTCATCGAAGCATGATGCACTGCTGCTATTGGACTTATCATAAGTGGCAGTTGTAACACCCCTTATTAATAATAAAAGGAGATATTACTTAAACTCCATAAACCTGCAACAGAGCACTAATATATTTCTAAACACGATTAAACAGTCTAAAATCTCCAAAATAATAATAAATCTCCAAACTTTCTAAACCAATATATAAATGTAGAAATCTCTATTTAAATAATTAAGTCTAATATAATAAATTTGAAATCCTAATCTATAAATGGGTAACTCTCCATCACATAGTCCCAGACCCCCCTAAGCACCTGCCAAAAAAGAATACGGCATGAGCCAAACACCCAGTACGGATTTAGAATACAGTTTATAAAACAAGGGATCAGAATTAAATAATCTGTAATTTATAATAAATAAATAATTTTAAAAATTAAGGCTGAAATAACGAGGGGTTATGATATTTTATATCGAGATCAGAAAAGATACAAATACACACATCATAGGGTACCTAGTGCGTGCAACAGAATGAATAACGTGTACGATATATACAACGTCGCCATAAATCACATCACAAATCAAACTCTTGGTGCACCCACGTATCCTGAACAAATGAATGTGTAAAAGCTCCTCCCAAGAGCTAACAGAGGGATACTCGTGACCAATCACACTGTCACGAAAGTGTCATGTCACCGGTGCCGTAATGACATGGTTGTAGTAACCCTACAGCTGGTTAACTCGGTATACCATATATTACGCTAAGGGTCAAATTAAAAATAATATTTCTTGTAAAATTTAAAAATCATATGAGACAAATAATACAGATTTCAAGCAGACGGTGTCATAAATAATTTTAAACCAATTTTGGGAGTCAAAATAACCAAACAATATTGACGGAGCGAATAAATATGAAATTCAACAAATCAGAGATTTTAATTTCTAAGAAGAAGAGTACTGAATAAAAATGGGACATAATCCATACCTCAAACCTGTAACTAAATTTGCTAACGATATCCTCAACTTATCCGCTAATTTATGGGCTCTTAATCTAAATCACAAAATATAATTTCGTTAATGTGCATTCTTACTACATTCAATAATTAAACTCATCCCTCCTACCAAAATATTAATTATCTGTAACTTAGTTAACACTGGCCTGAACCACTCACCTATACAAATTGCATCGAAGCTCCGGACTTTCTTTTATAACTACCTTAACTTTAATATTAAAACCAATATTATATTTTCTAATAGAATTAATAATTAGGCAGAGTTCATTCACTTCAAAATATATAATATATTATTTGGACTATACATAAACAACCCTACCACAAATTTGGTTAATTAAATATTAACATGTCATGCCTAATTTATTTAAATATTAAAAATTAAGATCTCATCTCTTTTATATATGAAGTTACATGTAGACATTAAAGTTTAACTAATCGGGACACCAACTAGCGTGGAATTATATTATAGTCTTGGAATCTCTATTTAGGTACAAAAACGAATCAACATAATTGATGACAAGTAATAGCTTGAGACTTTATTGGCAATAATTGAACTAATTTATGAATATGGTTACCTGATCTATTAAGAGCTTGAAAGCTAAAAGCGAATTAACCCCTTTATTTTGCTCAGCTTCTTTTCCTTTTCGGTTCTCCGGCTCTATCTCTCTCCACTTCGTTTAGGATTTTAATAAAATGTAAATTTGTTTAATTAAGGGTCATGTCAACTATATATAGGTTTTATAACTACTCCACCTTTTTAATATAATTACTACTTACTCGATTACAAAATCTTTTATAATTCTAATTCTAATTTAAATCAAATTCTTTATTATTATTATTATCATTATTTTATTTTTATTATTATTTTTATTATTATTTTTATTTAAAATATTCAAAATTCGCTTATATTACAGCATCATACTGTCTTGTGATTCCCATGCAAAATGATTTATTTATTTGGTACTAACTTTTGATATATTGATTGAGAGCATTCATATAAGACTAATGATTCAGATTTTTTTATTGTATCATATTATGGCGTACAATAATAGTGGTGATACTTTTTTACTAGTTCTCATTCTTGTTGAGATTGAAATTGTCATTGAGCCTCGTTTCTCATTACCAAAGATTTAATGATAAAGTATTGAAAATTATCAAATCACTTTGTTATTATTAAAGTGAAGATTTCAGTTTTATTTGAAAAACCTGCAAATGTTTTGAGGCTTCCTAATGATGGTTCAGGCTGATGTTCTTAACACACACAATATATATATATATATGGTATCAGAGCTACATTCAGTGAATGGCAAAAGAGAATACGATGGAGACAACTAAAATTAAGGAGAATGCAGTTGGTCTGAATTACCCGATTCTAACAAGAAGTAATTACACATCATGGTCGTTAAAGATGATAGTTTTTATGCAAGTTCATGGGGTGTGGAGTGCAGTGGAGCCTAAAGGTGCTAAGGCCACGATAGAGGAAACGGCAGACAAAATGACACTAGCTGCAATTTATCAGATTACTCTAGAGGACATGTTACTCATAATTGCAGACACGCAAACGGCCAAAGAAGCATGATATATGCTGAAAACATTATGTCTGGGGACCGGGTTAAAAAGGCATGAATTCAGATGCTCAAGGATGACTTTGAGTCCTTGACTATGAAGGACACAGAACTGATAGATGATTTCTACATGAGGTTAAATGGCCTAGTTATTAATATCAATACCTTCTGTGAGATAATAAAAGACGATTATGTGTTGAAGAAACATTTATGAGCTATCCCTTCAAAGTTTCTACAAATTGCATCGGCGATTGAACAATTTGGTGACATAGAAAAAATGAATGTGGATTAGACAATTGGGTCTTTAAAGGCTCATGAAGAGAGGTTACGGGGACAAACTGAGGCTAGTGGCGGAAAACTCCTGTTAACTGAAGATGAGTGGTTGAAACAGGAGAACAATGAGGGTCAGCTATTACTCACTAAGGAGGAATGGGCAATGAGATCCAAGAAAATGGGATAGACGTGTCTCAAGGTCAGAGAAATAGAGGAAGTGTCTTGTATAATCCAAGGCAAGGAGGACGTGGAGGACGAGATAGAAATAAAGTACGAAGTTTTAACTGCAATATACTTGGTCACTATGCTGCGGAGTGCCGTAAATCACGACGTGATAAGGAACAAGGACCAGAAGCAAACATAACATAAACTCATGACGATGAGCATGCACTGCTTATGTTAGAATGTGAAAATAAGGAGAGACCTCAATTGCTGCTAAATGAGGGAGATGTAGTACCAAAACTGAATTGGAGTAAGAAGGTCGAATCAAATGGTTGGTATTAGGATAATAGAGCTAGCAACCATATGATAGGCCAACACTCAAAATTTCTGAAATTGGATGAAAACATGACGGGGCAAGTCAGGTTTGGCGACAGATCGACAATGGACATCAAAGGGAAAGGGTCAATAATGTTCAAATGTAAGAATGGGGAGGAGCTAGTCTTTCGAGAGGTATATTACATCCCCACTCTCTGTAATAATATCATAAGTATTGGGCAATTGTCAGAGAATGGATAATAAAATTGTATTAAAGGGTGACCACCTATGGGTTTATGATGCGCAACAAAGGCTACTCATGAAAATCAGGAGATCTGCAAATAGGCTATATAAGATTATTCTTAAACAGGAAAATCAAAGTGTTTAATGACAAAAATGAAGAAATAACATGGTTATTGCATGCACATCTTGGGCATATAAACTTTCAAGCGATGAGGCTGATGTCTGCAAATAAGATGGCATATGGTTTTCCACAGATAGTCTGAATTACCCAATGCTAACAAGAAGTAATTACACAGTATGGTCGTTAAATATGATAGTTTTTATGCAAGCTCATGGGGTGGGGAGTGCAGTGGAGCCTAAAGGTGCTAAGGCCACGATAGAGGAGAAGACAGATAAAACGACACTAGTTGCAATTTATCAGAGTATTCTAGAGGACATGTTACTCACAATTGCAGACATGCAAATGGCCAAAGAAGCATGGAATACGCTGAAAACATTATGTCTGGGAGCAGACCGGGTTCAAATGGCATGAATTCAGACGCTCAAGGATGACTTTGAGTCCTTGACTATGAAGGACACGGAACTGATAGATGATTTCTGTTTGAGGTTAAATGGCCTAGTTACTAATATCCATACCTTGGGTGAGATAGTAAAAGAAGATTATGTGGTGAAGAAACATTTATGAGCTGTCCGTTCAAAGTTTCTACAAATTACATCGGCGATTAAACAATTTGGTGACATAGAAAAATGACTATGGAGGAGACATTGGGTCTTTAAAGGCTCATGAAGAGAGGTTACGGGGACACACTATTTTATATTTATACGTCATAAAATTTACATATTAAATATACATATTTTCAATTAAATCAATTAACAATTGGTATGAACTCTTACATCAAACAAAGAGATATATATCATAAATTATTAATCCATATTGCTCTAAATTTGACATTCAAATAGGCCAATTATTATCATTTATCATTTAAATTTAGTATTTTATCCTCAACCGTATGACCAAAAAATTATAAATTATAAATTAATATTTAAACACCAAAGATAAAAGAAAAGAAAATATTATATATACTTATTTTGCTTATTATATTTTTCAAAGTTATTATTTCCTAATTTTTATACACTTAACAGACCAGTACACAAAATAATAGTTTTGTGAGGCCCAAACCCCACCCTTTAAGGTAATCAGGGTACCATTGTGGGCACACCTATATTAAAATAATAAGTTCACTAAAGGCCACTCCACATATGTAAATGGAGCCTCCACAGTTAATGTTTCTTACATAGATAGTACAAATACTACTATAAGTGGAAGATAAGATACAAGTAGTTTTAGTACATTATTACACATGATGATAATATAAAAAATGTATTATCTATTCTTCTTCTTTTTTCAAATTTTTTACCCAATTTTTTGATAACCTAAAATTATTATACATTTATAAAGATATATTTTTCCTAACAATTTCAACCTATATTATCTCTCTATCTATATAAGACAATATTTTTTAGTTTTTTTTAGGAAAAAATAATTCATTCGCATCATTTCATATTTTTGTTTTTATTAATATATTTGTAAATGTTATTAGGATAGATGGTAAGAATACTACATAGGCTATTATGACTGAAGGAACTTGACTCGTAATATTGTTCAAAAGCAATATTATAATATTGTTCAAAAGCAATATTATAGCTCAATATTATTATAATACTAATATCACCACACATATATGTACATTATTTTGTCTCTTACAATTTAACTTTAATTACAATTTAACTTTATGTACCTGAATGTTATCCAAGATATTAAATTTGGTGATACTTTAAAACTACTATAAGATTTCAAATATGCACACATTATATTGTCATGGAATAGTACTTTCACATAACTAATAGTAAACCCCATAATGATACGGCTAATAAATAAAAAAATATAATTACAATTAAATATTTGAGCAACACCATTTAACATATTGGTTTAAATATATATTTTCCAACCACACATTTATGCTAATTTTATATATAACATAAAATTCAATAATTGTTTTAACAATTTTATAGGAAAAACTTTAAACAAACTAAACATGATATTATTTTGGTGCCAATATATATATATATATATATATTTATATTTATATATTTATTTATTTATATATATAGGTTGAAAAACCAAAATAACCATTTTTAAATAACAATCATCGAAAATACCAGGTTTAAGTTATCCAAAATAACACCAGATACTCATGTGAGTATCGTGTTGATTTATATACTAAATGGAGTAACATATGAGATAGTCTTTTGTCAGTAGAGTATCATCTAAAATTTTAAAATTTTACTTTTATTTTTTTAAAAAAATATTTTTTTAAAAAAATTAAAAGTGATACTAAGCTGGGAAAGGAGTACGAGCACTGATACTCCACTAACAAAAGATTTGCCATGATACTCTACTGACAATGGAGTATTATTCTGATGCTCCATGGCGTATCATCATACTACAGTGGAGTATCTAGTGACTATTTTGGGCACCTATATTTTCGGCAAAAGGACGTGAAAACCCGGTATTTTCATCATTTTTTCATATATATATATATATATATATATAAAATTCTACTGATACCGCATTAAACTGGAGACGTGGATACCATTCATCTTTATTGTTTATTATTGATGGTATGGTTACTTTCACTTGTATACATTTTTTTGTTTTGTTTTCTAAAGAGAGTGGACCAATAAACCCCCCTTTCTATAATCTTAATATAACCTAACTTTTTCATCTTATCATTTATTTAGTTTCATTTTTTTCACTTATAACAAAAATCAAATAGCTAAACTTTTATACAAGATAAATAAGTAGGGTTATTTATATATTATAATTTATTCAAAAGTTTTTATTTTTAATGTTATTGTTAATAAAATTTGATTTGTTTTATTTTTAATTAGAAGAGAATTTGAATAATATGTGAAAGAGTTGAATACTATTTTCTTTTACGTTTTTACTATATTATTTACCATCCAGGCAATTAATAATCAAAATTATATAAAATAATTTTTATTTTTTTAATAATAAATTTATTTAGGTGTAATAAAAGTATTAATCACTTTTTCCTTTTTTATATTCAATTTTGATAAATATATCAAAAATAAAAAATTCAATTTATGGGTAAAACTTTTTTATCATGTACCCTACATCAAACATATTACTGAATTGCAAAATAATTTATTATTAGTTCATGTTTTGTAGTTCATATAGATGATACCAATACATATGCAAGATATTGCATTTTATTTACGAGATAATTCATGTAGGTTTTTGTGATAAAAATTTTGTATTTATGAATTTATTAAATAATTTTTTTGCCACACTCTATTCTATGACATACTTAATAATATATAATTTAATTATGGTATACTATATGTCTATATGTTGTTCTTATAAATATAAATTTTATGGTTAGCATGTTAGTTATATTTAAAATTTATTTAAAAGTACGGCACTTCAAAATTCAAAATTTAATGTCGCGTACTTTGTGTCAATTTGGAGGGCACATCATTTTTAATCTAATGGTGGTTAGTAGGTCTCCACTACTCCAATTATTAGGGGTCTCCACAAGAACTCATATATATATATATATATATATATATATATATATATATATATATACGGGAATGATGAAATACAAAATAAATTAAAATAGAAACTTAAAACTAATCTAAGTCATTAGATCTACCTAATCTAATGGTCCTCTAATCACACCACCTAACTACCCTGCACCCTCCCACACCGGATTTCCGCTTTTCCCCTCCTTTTTTAATTTGATATTTCGCGTCAAACCGTATTTTTTTTAAAAAATCTGATTTTACTGTATTTTTCTAAATCTCTCAACGATGGATTTGCATAACATATGTGTTATATTTCGAATTAATTTTAAAAAGAAAATTAATTGATTTCTAGTTTTCATTATGAATAGTTGAGTGGACTTCTCCAGGTAATAAAAAGTGGTTGCACCAAAAAGCCTCAATAGCACAAATCACAGACTTGATGAGTAGAGCTCTCCGAGCCAAAGACAGTAACAAATTAGTCTAAGCATTAAGTCTGTTCATGATTTTGGTGACAAGGGGCATGCAGTCATTCACACGAAGCCTCGAAGTGATCAATGGAACACCAAGGAACCTAACTGGCAAAGTACCTCTGAGAATCAATAGGGAATCAAACTACTCAATAAAATTAGGATCACAATTGCTTAAAAAGATGTTGCTTTTATGGATGCTAGGAGATAGACCACTCCAAGAGGAAAATTTAGCAATCGAATCCATAATATGCATAACCGAATTACGGGATCCATGAGAGAAAAAGAGAACGTCATCAGCAAAAAATAGGTGCGTCAGGCCCATTTCTTTACAATGCCAATGATATTTGAAATCCTGAGGGACTTTGTTGAGGATGCTGGACAATATTTGCATACACATGACAAAGATATAAGGGGACATTGGATCCCCTTGGCGAATGCCCTTAGACCCTGGAAAATACCCGTGAATAACACAATTTAGCTTTACAAAAAGCGAGTAGTGCAAAGACAAGCTTTGATCCACTTGATAACAATGTCTGGGAAATGAATCCTAGACAAAATAGCCATAATAAATCCCAGTTTAAAGAATCGAATGCCTTATGAAGGTCAATCTTGAGTGCACACTTAGAGGAGCCTGAGTCCCTATCATAGCCACGGAATAATTCTTGAGCAAGCAATATGTTGTCAGATATAGACCTCCCCGGAATAGATGCAGATTGAGCAATATCAATGATAGAAGGCATGATTAATTTGAGCCTTGTTGCTATGATTTTGGATATGCATTTTTATACATAATAATGCAAAGGGAGATAGGGCGAAAATCACTCATAATAGTGGGCGAATCTACTTTAGGAATAAGGGAGATGAATGTTGAGTTTATACCTGAGGGAAAACCCAGTCTCAAAAAAATTCTTTACTGAAGGACAAAAATCAGGCCTTGTGGTGCTCCAGGTAGCCAAAAAAAATTCGACATTAAAGCCATCAGGCCCGGGAGCCTTATTTTTCTTCAATTTCTTCAAGGTATCAAGAATAATAGCATATGTGACTTGAGCACAAAGCAAAGTAGCCTGGGCCTCAGTAAGGACCTTGCAATCCACAGGCTCCAAATCAATACAAGAGTGAATAATCTCAGGCGCCAACAGGTTTTTGAAGTAATTGACTGCTAAGTTAGCACACGACAACTGGCCATGCACCATGGTTCCCGAATCCTGAAGAGCTAGCACCTTGTTATGATTCCAGTTTGCTTTACATTGTTTATGGAAAAAAGAGTTATTTCCATCTCCAAGCCCCATCCACTTCACTCTATATTTTTGAAGAAATAAATATTCGTCCTCGACAAGAGCCATATTGAGCTTGATAATGAGGTCTTTTTCCAATGTAAGAAGGGTGGAATCTCCATTATTGATCATACGCATTTGGATATCCTCTAGATTAGCTCTTGCTGTCAGGACATTAGAAAATGATTATAGCAAGGGCCAGAGTATTGTAAAGACCAGGCTTTTTTAATAACATCATGAAACCCAGGAATATCGACCATGAAGTTGAAGAACTGAAAATGGTTGTTGAGCTTTTGAAGTTGCATTGGCTCTTCAAAAAAGATAGAATTGTGGTCCATGATTCCACGAGGTTTGACAAAAATATTTTCCTCGATGAAAGAATTGAACCAGTGACCATTAGCTATCATTCTATCTAAGTGTTTTAGCACAGGGTTATTTTGACGCTTGTTGGTCCAAGTAAATATATCCCCCACTGTACGCACATTATCAAGGCCACAGTTAGCAAGGCAATCTTTGAATGCTTGCATTGCTGGCGTCCAATGTTCCCTGCCATCAGAAATTTCACCAAGACTAGTAACATAATTGAAATCAGCGAGGAGGCACAAAGGTGATGTAGTAGTACTCAAAGATAAGCAATAATCCCACAGAGGAACTCGTTCTATTGCATTATTGAAAGTATACACAAACGATACTAAAAAGGAGATGTTCTTTTCTAGAAAAATAGCATTACAAGTAATAACATGGCTAGAGATCGAGTGAATAGAAATATCCTACACACTGGGATTCCAACCAACCCATACACGACCATTGTAATGGTGATTATAGTTAAATAACCATTTCCAGTCCCTATAAATTTTCTTCGAAATACCCAGAGCATTACCACTCTTGACTTTAGTTTCTAAAACTCCAATGAGGTTAACTTTATTAGATAGAATAAAATTTTGCAAATCTTTTTTATGAGAGGCTTTGTTGATGCCCC
Source organism: Apium graveolens (assembly GCF_009905375.1). Taxonomy (NCBI): domain Eukaryota; kingdom Viridiplantae; phylum Streptophyta; class Magnoliopsida; order Apiales; family Apiaceae; genus Apium; species Apium graveolens. The sequence goes on from NC_133654.1 coordinate 116,908,127, forward strand.
TTACGTTCTAAGCTGCAAAATTCATTTCAAACGTCTGAGGCTACGGGGCTGAACAGCCAGTGCAGGACTCTTTTTATGTGCTGAACTTTTCCTGTTTACCACCTTTGTAAACCCATCTTCATCGATTAAATCAGACTTTGGAGCTTTGAGTTCAATGATAATGTGTGCTTTTGGTGCAACAACTACTGCAAGTGTAGGTGTTGTGGATACTGCAGGTGATGCGAGTGCTGCAAGTATAGTTATCACTAGGAGGCTACGACCTCTTCTTCTTTTTTGACCTGGTGATTTTGCTGTAATATTATCAACAATTGTGCCCTCATTATTGGTAGTGGATTCTAATACAAGAGTTCCCACGGTTTGTTCCTCCAACTGAGTCAAAGCATTTACCAAATCATTGGTGTCAATTTCTTTGCCAGATTCCCTGTCAAATTTTTCTAAGTTGTCAACATTATCTGTGTTGCCTTCCTATTGTTGAACATCCTCAAGAGTCTGATCACCATCCAATACCAGATCACAGCCCAAGAATTCACCAAAAACCACAGGGTTAATATCTTTATTGTTTATATTAGTAGTAGCACTAGGGCCATCATGTTGTACTTGGGCTAATTCATTGGAAGGCTGATTTTTCTTTTCCAATTTTGAAGCACTCTAAGTGGCTCCCCCAGGTCTTGGTCTAGGATTCGGTTTGACAACATTAGGGTTATGAGCACACCTCGAGAAGGAGTGCCCAAATGTTTTACAGTGGTTGCAAGAGTAAGGTAACTGTGGGTAACCTATGTTAACCTTGACTAATTCCTCCTCATCAAACTCATCTTGAACTGGCACCCAAACAAAGTCCGTCCTTGGGCTAGAATATGAAAACATCACCTGAACAGATGCATACTTAGTGGGCTCAAATCTTGCAGATGTTTCATCAAATTTCAATGGCAAACCCACTACCTTTGCAATGTGAGTAAGACCATCCCGAGACCAATATGAATGTGGAACATCTTCCAGTTTTAACCAACAAGGAATTGATTCTATGAAATTTTTCTTAAATTTGTTAGCTTCTATCCAAGGTATAAAGTAGAGAGTTCGATCCCCATAACAACCGAATTTAGGTTAAGAACATTCTGCTTCTCCTTCTCAGAATTGAATTTGAAAGTGAAATAGCCCTTGGAGCTATAAAACACTCCGCTCAAGCCATGATTTTTCCGATACTTAAAAGCTTGCTCACGCACAAAACGAAAATCGAAACTTCCCCCAATGAAATGCCCTATGATACTTGTACTCCAATTTTTACGAGAATTGGCAAGAAAATCCTTAGGTGGTCTAACTGTTGTTGAACTATCCTCATTAAAAGTAATTTTTGCAGCATCATTAGGTGTGGGTTCCTTAGAAGGAATGCTCTTAGTTACAATAGAACTCTAGGTATCCTTATTTTCAATATTAGCATCATTATTTGGTAAAGGTTTCGTGTGTGCACTAGACTCAAACACAGTCTCCTTTAAAATATAAACTATAAGTATACCATTTTGCACAGAGACACTATCATGTAAATCTTCCAAGGTAGGGGGGTTAGTAGGAATTGTACCTGGATTCTTAGTTGTCACAGAGGCTGAAGATTTAGTAGAACCCTTTGGGGAGTTATCCTTGCTAGGGCCAGAGTCATTCCTGGTAGAACCACCATCCAAGATTAATCTAGTTTCTTCATAAATTCTTTGGGCCGTAGTAGGTGACCACTCACTATTCCAAGCAGCTTCTACCAAGAATACTTGATGATCAATTGCTGGAAGAGCTAACAAAGGGGGAGCCACGTAGTTGCGTCCAATGAAATTAGAAAATATTAGAAAATTCCTCCGAGTTCATGCTACCCAGGTTTTCAGAATCCGGGACCCCATGGAGAATCAAAAAGATATGAAATATGGGTGTTGAAATGTAGGTAATGAGGAGGGGAAGCAGAAAGTACAGAGCGTGTATAGAGTGAGTGAATAAAGGGACCAAGATGAAGGTCCGAAGAAAATTCAGGTTCAAGAAAGAGAAGGAAGGAGTGCTCGATAATAGCATGCACTAGATATTAGATCTGTGTAATAGCTAGGCGGGAAATTCAAATTCTACAGAGAAGGAGGAGCTTCTCACTCTAGAAATATTCTCTTAACCTAAATGTTAAATAGTGTTGTTAATATAGTTAATTGTTAAATATTAGTAGATTTATTATATATATAAATATATATATACATGAGTTGGGTTCTTGTGGTGACGGGTAATAATTGGTACTTACCATTACCATTAGATTAAAAAGATGTGATGTCCAGGGGCATGTACATGAAGGGGCCAGGGACATTAAATTTTTAATTTTGAAATGTACTAATTTTAAATTAATTTTAAATATAACTAACATGCAAAACATAAAATTTATATTTATAAGAACAACAAATTGAATTTGTTATTTTTTATATATTTAACAAAATTGAATATAAAAAAGGAAAAAGTGATTCATAATTTTATTACACCAAAATAAACTTACTATTAAAAAAATAAAAATAATTTTAAATAATTTTGATTATTAATTGCCTAGTATTCAACCCTTTCACATATATTTCAAATTCTCTTCTAATTAAAATTAAACAAAATAAAATTTATTAACAATAACATTAAAAATAAAAACTTTTGAATAAATTTTAATATATAAATAACCCTACTTATTTATCTTTTATTAAATTTTAGCTATTTGATTTTTATTATAACTTTGCATATTACATTGTGATATAATTGTTATGCTCCTTTGAATATTACAAACAATTATAATTAACCTACACTAAAGATGAAAAAAAATGAAACCTAATAAATGATAAGATGTAAAAGTTATGCTATATTAATATTGTAGAAAGGGGCATTTATTGGTTGAGTCTCCTTAGAAAATAAAAGAGTTATTAGGCAAAAAAAACCCAATAAACTTGTTACTTTTTTACATATTAACCTTTTAAAGTTTTTATTGGACAAATAAACCAACTAACTTTGCTAAATTATGATATTTTAGTTCAAAATTTTAGTTCAAATTGAATAAACAAAACTAACTAAGGTAATTTCTAGTGCTAAACTGGATTAACCATGTCTAGCTTATGTGATAGTGTACAATTTTTTTAAGTATTATTAATTTAAGATAATAATTGAATTTTTTTTGTAATTTAACCTCTATAAGAAAAATGGATAAACAATAAAGATGAATGGTATCTAAGTCCCCAACTTAATGGTGTCTCCATAGAACTTAATTATATGTAAATATATATATATTCACACCAAAATAATATCGTGTTTAGTTTGCCTACATTTTTTTCTCTAAAATTGTTAAAACAATTATTGAATTTTATGTTATATATAAAATTAGCATAAGTGTGTCGTTCTAAAATATATATTTAAACCTATATGTTAAATGGTGTTGGTGAAATATTTAATTGTAAGTATTATTTTTATTAACGTATCTGATTTTAGGTTGTGTTCTTTACAAAAAGTGTTCTGGTGCACTAATGATCCCATAAGTAGTCATTACTGTAGTAAAATTGTTAAATATATTAGATTATGTGGTTTAATATAGTTATGTGAAAGTTATATGTCATGACAATATAATATGTGCATATTTGAAATCTTATAGTAGTTTTAATGCATTGCTGGCACCAAATTTAATATCTTAGATAACATTCTAGTACTTAAAAATAAATTGTAAGAGATAAAATATTGTAGTATATGTGTGGTGATATTAGTATTATTATATTGATTTGTTTTTTATCTAAAAGGCAATTATAATGAAAATATTGTGCTACAATATTGGTTTTGAACAATGTTATGAGTCAATGTTCCTTCTCTGATAGTAGCCTATGTAGTATTCTCTACCACCTATCCTAATAACAATTATAAATATATTAATAAAATCATAAAATGAAATGATGGGAATGAATTGATTTTTCCTAAAAAACTAAAAAATGTTATATAGATATAGAGATAATATAGGTTGAAATTGGTAGGAAAAATATATCTTTATAAATGTATAATAATTTTAGGTTATCAAAAAATTAGATAAAAAATTTAAAAAATAAAAAGAATAGATAATACAGTTTTTATATTATCATCAGGTGTAATAATGTACTAAGACTACTTGTATATAATTTTCTACTTATAGTAGTATTTGTACTATGTATGTAACAAACAATAAGTGTGGAGGCTCCATGTCCTTACATATGTAGAGTGGCCTCCAATGAACGTTATTAGTTTATATTATTATATTATGGTTTGTAATGTTAATATAGGTGTGCCAAAAATGGTACTGTGATTACCTCAATCAGCAAAGGGTGGGGTCAGGGTGTCACAAAACTATTATTTAAAAAATAGTTGTTTGTGTACTCATGTGTTAAGTGTATAAACATTAGGAAATAATAACTTTGAAAAATATAATAAGAAAAATAAGTATATAATTTATTCTTATCCTTTATCTTTGGTATTTAAATTTTAATTTAAAATTTATAATTTTTCGGTCATAGAGTTGAGAATAAAATAATAAATATAAATGATAAATGATAATAATTGGCCTATTTCAATGTCAAATTGATCTATATCTCTTTGTTTCATGTAAGAGTTCATACTAATTGTTTATTGATTTAATTAAAAATATTTATTAACAATAACATTGAAAATAAAAACTTTTGAATAAATTATAATATATAAATAACCCTACTTATTTATCTTTTATTAAATTTTATCTATTTGATTTTTATTATAACTTTGCATATAACATTGTGATATAATTGTTATGCTCCTTTCAATATTACAAACAATTTTAATTAACCTACACTTAAAGATGAAAAAAATGAAACCGAATAAATGATAAGATGAAAAAGTTATGCTATATTAAAATTGTAGAAAGTGGGTTTATTGGTGGAGTCTCCTTAGAAAAGAAAAGAGTTATTAAGCAAAAAAACCCAATAAACTTGTTACTTTTTTACATATTAACCTTTTAAACTTTTTATTGGCCAAATAAACCAAATAACTTTGCTAAATTCTGATATTTTAGTTCAAAATTTTAGTGCAAATTGAATAAACAAAACTAACTAAGGTTATTTCTAGTGCTAAAGTGGATTAACCATGTCTAGCTTATGTGATACAAGGCGGCGTACAAATTGTTTTTAAGTGTTATTAATTTAAAATAATAATTGAATCTTTTTTTGTAATGTAACCTCCATAAGTAAAATGGATAAACAATAAAGATGAATGGTATCTACTTCCCCAACTTAATGGTGTCTCCATAGAACTTAATTATATGTATATATATATATTCACACCAAAATAATATCATGTTTAGTTTCCCTAAATTTTTCCTCTAAAATTGTTAAAACAATTATTGAATTTTATGTTATATATAAAATTAGCATAAGTGTGTCATTGTAAAATATATATTTAAACCTATATGTTAAATGGTGTTGGCTAAATATTTAATTGTAAGTATTGTTTTTATTAGCGGTATCTGTTTTTAGGTTGTGTTCTTTACAAAAAGTGTAGTAATGATCCCATAAATAGTCATTACTGTAGTAAAATTGTTAAATATATTAGATTATGTAGTTTAATATAGTTATGTGAAAGTAATATGTCATGACAATATAATATGTGCATATTTGAAATCTTATAGTAGTTTTAACGCATTGCTGGCACCAAATTTAATAACTTGGATAACAATCAAGTACTTAAAGTTAAATTATAAGAGACAAAATATTATAGTATATGTGTGGTGATATAGTATTATGATATTAATTTGTTTTCTATCTAAAAGGCAATTATAATGATAATATTGAGCTATAATATTATTTTATAGATAGTTAGGTTGTACTCATTAAGAGTTTGATTAAATAATTTTTTCAAAAAGTGTTAAAACAATTGTTGATTTAATGTGATGTATTAAATAGGAACATTGTAAAGTATATTCTTAACCATAGATGTTAAGTGTTGGATTTAAAATATATAATTATTATAAGTACTTGTAGGTGTGTCCTTTACAAAGTTAGTATTTAAATTTATATAAATGTAGGTATGTTTATTAGAAAGTTTGTGAATAAATATTATGGTTATATGTATGTATATTAGATTAGATTAGATTAGGTGTTTATATAAATTTTGATATGTTATTCATTTAGGTTTTTACTTTCTAGGTGTTAGATAATATTAGGTTGAAATAAATTCAAATATTCATTAGAGTTCTATCTCCCAACACACACCTATGAAGTCATAATATGGCATCAAGATTATATATATATTAAATTAAACCAATGATTAGATTGAAAACTTACAAAAATGCAGTTGATTTCATTGTGGCATTGGATTTTGATCACCCACTTTAAATCATATCATTGAAATATCATGCCAAATTATTTAATAAGTACAATGACCAAAAAATATCTTCCCCACTATTTCTTGTGTTGCCTTCTAAGTTGATGAAAAGAGAATGTTCAAAGTTTCTTTAACTAATGAGATAAAATCACAAACTAGAAGGATGGAGGAAAAGATGAAGTTTTCACTAAAAATACATTCAACCTATATTATTTTCTATCCAAAGGTGGTTTATTTCAAAAAAGATTATGATGGAATGGATTTCAGTTTTAAACATATCAAACTGAACCATTTAACGAATAAATTTATGTGATAGGTGAAGTATGTGCCTATCTTCAGTATGAATTACTACATGGTTCCATGTTTCTGTGTATACTTTTTTTATTATCTACACGTTATCGTATCGGTAGATGATGTAGTTTTAGACAAGAAGTTCGTACAATAATAGTGGTGATACTTTTTTACTAGTTCTCATTCTTGTTGAGATTGAAATTGTCATTGAAGCCTCGTTTTCTCAATTACCAAAGATTTAATGATAAAGTATTGAAAATTATCAAAATCACTTTGTTATTATTAAAGTGAAGATTTCAGTTTTATTTGAAAAACCTGCAAATGTTTTGAGGCTTCCTAATGATGGTTTCAGGCTGATGTTCTTAACACACACAATATATATATATGGTATCAGAGCTACATTCAGTGAATGGCAAAAGAGAATACGATGGAGACAACTAAAATTAAGGAGAATGCAGTTGGTCTGAATTACCCGATTCTAACAAGAAGTAATTACACATCATGGTCGTTAAAGATGATAGTTTTTATGCAAGTTCATGGGGTGTGGAGTGCAGTGGAGCCTAAAGGTGCTAAGGCCACGATAGAGGAGACGACAGACAAAATGACACTAGCTGCAATTTATCAGATTACTCTAGAGGACATGTTACTCATAATTGCAGACACGCAAACGGCCAAAGAAGCATGATATATGCTGAAAACATTATGTCTGGGGACCGGGTTAAAAAGGCATGAATTCAGATGCTCAAGGATGACTTTGAGTCCTTGACTATGAAGGACACAGAACTGATAGATGATTTCTGCATGAGGTTAAATGGCCTAGTTACTAATATCAATACCTTCTGTGAGATAATAGAAGACGATTATGTGTTGAAGAAACATTTATGAGCTATCCCTTCAAAGTTTCTACAAATTGCATCGGCGATTGAACAATTTGGTGACATAGAAAAAATGAATGTGGATTAGACAATTGGGTCTTTAAAGGCTCATGAAGAGAGGTTACGGGGACAAACTGAGGCTAGTGGTGGAAAACTCCTGTTAACTGAAGATGAGTGGTTGAAACAGGAGAACAATGAGGGTCAGCTATTACTCACTAAGGAGGAATGGGCAATGAGATCCAAGAAAATGGGGATAGACGTGTCTCAAGGTCAGAGAAATAGAGGAAGTATCTTGTATAATCCAAGGCAAGGAGGACGTGGAGGAAGAGATAGAAATAAAGTACGAAGTTTTAACTGCAATATACTTGGTCACTATGCTGCGGAGTGCCGTAAATCACGACGTGATAAGGAACAAGGACCAGAAGCAAACCTAACATAAACTCATGACGACGAGCATGCACTGCTTATGTTAGAATGTGAAAATAAGGAGAGACCTCAATTGCTGCTAAATGAGGGAGATGTAGTACCAAAACTGAATTGGAGTGAAGGTAAGAAGGTCGAATCAAATGGTTGGTATTAGGATAATGGAGCTAGCAACCATATGATAGGCCAACACTCAAAATTTCTGAAATTGGATGAAAACATGACGGGGCAAGTCAGGTTTGGCGACAGATCGACAGTGGACATCAAAGGGAAAGGGTCAATAATGTTCAAATGTAAGAATGGGGAGGAGCTAGTCTTTCGAGAGGTATATTACATCCCCACTCTCTGTATTAATATCATAAGTATTGGGCAATTGTCAGAGAATGGATAATAAAATTGTATTAAAGGGTGACCACCTATGGGTTTATGATGCGCAACAAAGGCTACTCATGAAAATCAGGAGATCTGCAAATAGGCTCTATAAGATTATTCTTAAAACAGGAAAATCAAAGTGTTTAATGACAAAAATGAAGAAATAACATGGTTATTGCATGCACATCTTGGGCATATAAACTCTCAAGCGATGAGGCTGATGTCTGCAAATAAGATGGCATATGGTTTTCCACAGATAGTCGAACCTAAAGGAGTGTGTACTGGGTGTTTGCTGGCTAAACAAACAAGAAAATTATTTCCAAATCAGACAGATTTTCACGTGAAATATGCTTTGGAATTGATCCATGGGGACCTCTGTGGTCCTATAACACCTGCCACACCAGCCGAAAACACGTATTTTCTTCTCTTGGTATATGAATTTAGTCGAATCATGTGAATATTCATGTTGACCGACAAAGATGAAGCGTTGGATGCATTTATTAAATTTTGAGTTCAAGTTGAAAAGAACTCGAAAACAAAAATACAGGTCTTGATAACTGATCGGTGAGGGGAATTTTGTTCAAAAATATTAAATTCATACTGCAATAACTCGGGCATCTCTCGATATTACACTGCTCCGTACTCCCCACAGCAGAACGATAGATGCCATCAAAACTATGGGGTGAAGCTGCTCGACATGCTGTTTATATAATCAACCGATTGCCAACACGAGCTCTATCCGGAAAGACTCCTTACGAAGTGTGGACTGAAAAGAAACCAGACCTTGGGCATATACGGGTTTTTGGTTATGTGGAATATATGAAAATACCTAGTGCATACATCACAAAACTTGATAATCGCAGCAAAGCAGTGAATCACCTTGGAAAAGAACCATGAACTAAGGCGTATCGACTCTATGCCCCATATACTAACACTGTTCATATCAGTACGGATGTAATCTTTGAAGAGGTAAAAGGCTGGTCATGGGATGCTCAAAAGGAGGCACAAGATCAACGAGGACCATTTATTGTTCTCGGAACTCAGAGTACTGAAGAAAGAGACATAACAAATGGGGAGGATCCATCTACACAAAGAATTGACAGTATGGACAGCATGGATGGGTACCACACAGATTCTGTAATATCGAATGAGTTTCAGTCAAATACGATGTCACCAAGAGATACAAGTGATGAAACTGAGCCCCGAAAATTTTGCTCATTAAGCGCAGTGTATGATGAAACTGAGGAGACTGAACTTGCAGATGAATTGATGTTATTAGGTGTGGAAGAACCAACTAATTATAGAGAGGCACCAATAGAGAAAGCATGGAAGGAAGCTATGATAATGGAGATTGACGCTATCGAAAAAAATAATACCTGGAAACTTGTAGAATTACCAGTAGATTACAAAGCGATAGGATTAAAATGTGTATACAAGTTAAAGCGTGATTCCAGTGGTCAGGTAATCAAAAATAAAACTAGGTTGGTCGCGAACGGTTATGTCCAGAAGTAGGGGATCGATTTTGAAGAGGTATTCGCTCCGGTAATGCGTTTGGAGACAGTAAGATTGTTATTGGCGCTTGTAGTTAAAAATGGGTGAGAAGTCCATCACTTAGACGTTAAAACAACATTCCTTAATGGTGATTTACTGGAAACAGTGTATGTATGTCAACCAAAAGGGTTTTTCAAAGAGAATGAAGAGCACATGGTCTATAAATTAATCAAAGCGTTGTGTGGGCTACTTCAGGCCCCTCGGGCTTGGTATACAAAATTAAAAAAATTTCTGGAGTACATGGGTTTTGTTAAATGTCCTCTACTTCAGGCCCCTCGGGCTTGGTATACAAAATTAAAAAAATTTCTGGAGTACATGGGTTTTGTTAAATGTCCTAATGAGCATGCTGTTTACACCAAAAGGGAGGTAGCTGGTTCTCTGATTGTTGGTTTATACATCGATGACTTATTGATAACTTGAACGAGCATGTCAATGATCAATGACTTCAAGTGTCAAATGAATAAGTAGTTCGATATGAGTGACGTTGGAAAATTGACTTATTATCTTGGCATCAAGATTAATTAACAGAAGGGTTATACGGAGCTTAAACAGTCAGCATATGCAAGGAAATTGCTCGAGAGAGGTGGTATGGCAGGATGCAATCCAGTAAAGTATCCGATGGAGCCAAACATGTTGCTCTGCAAGGATGAGCAAGGGAAAGCTGTGGACCCTACTCAGTTTAAGTCCTTAGTGGGAGGACTGAGGTACCTCATAAACACCCGTCCTGGTCTCGCATTTTAAGTTGGTATTATCAGTAGATACATGGAGCATCCAACAGTGGTCCATCAGAGTGCAGTCAAGCGCATATTACGGTATGTAAAGGGAACTATTGACTATCGGTTGGTATATTCGCAATGTTCAGGAAACTACCTCATGTCTGGATATTTCGACAGTGATTTGGCAGGGAATATTGAGGATCGAAGGAGTACGGGAGGTATAGATTTTTACTTGAACGAGAGTTTAATCACCTGGGTATCGCAAAAACAATGGTGTGTGGTGTTAAGCTCGTGTAAAGCTGAATTTATGGCAGCCACAGCTACAGGATGCTAAGAAGTATGGCTCCGTAACTTGCATAGTCAGCTAACAGGTGGGAAACAAGGTCCTGTCATAATATATATTGACAACAAATCTGCTATTGATTTGGCAAAGAATCCAGTTTTTCATGGGTGTAGTAAGCATATTGACGTTCGTTATCATTTTATACGCGAACGTGTTGAATGGGGGGAGATTATTATCAAGCATATAAGGACTGAAGATCAAAAATCAGATGTTTTGACCAAGGCAATGGCTATTGTGAAGTTCGAAAGAATGTGCGCATTATTGGGTGTCAAGAAGTTACAGAAAGGAGTTTAGACCAAGGGGGAGCATGTTGGAATATAGTCTAAACTAAGTTAGAATAAATATATTGTTGTCAAGTTTTGTGGGTGTCAACACGTGTTATTTGCTTTTGAATGGCTCATGTTCAGTTTTAGAAATAGTAGGAGTGTTTTGAATAAGTGAAGTAGTGGTAGAGTCTTTGTAGGAGTAAGTTGCTATTTTTTAGCACCTAGTGTAGGTGGCTTATCTTCATATTCTTCCTTGTAACTCATTTCCTTTTATGTTCAGAAATATATCAGTAGGATTTTATTTTCCTTTCAATCTATTACTATTATTGGAGTACGTGTATTTTACTACAGTATCGTAATGTTTATTTTAATATAGGTGTGCCCACAATGGTAAGGTGATTACGTTAAGGCTGGGGTTTGGGCCTCACAAAACTATTATTTTGTGTACTGGTGTGTACATATGCTACAACACTTTTTGTAAAGAACACAACCTAAAAACAGATACGGCTAATAAATAAAAAAATATACTTACAATTAAATATTTGAGCAACACCATTTCACATATAGGTTTAAATATATATTTTCCAACCACACGTTTATGTTAATTTTATATATAACATAAAATTCAATAATTGTTTTAACAATTTTATAGGAAAAACTTTAAGCAAACTAAACATGATATTATTTTGGTACCAATATATATATATTTATATATATAGTTTGAAAAACCAAAATAACCATTTGTAAATAACAATGGCCGAAAATACGTAACAGAATTTTAAGATGTGCAAAATACCACCAGATACTCCAGTGACATTTGAGTATCCGGTTGATACTTCATTGACATAGGAGTATCACACACGAGTATCCACCCATATACTCCTTTGTTAGTGGAGTAACATATGAAATACTGTTTTCTCAGTGGAGTATCATCTAAAATTTTAAAATTTTACTTTTATTTTTTTAAAAAAATATTTTTAAAAAAAATTCAAAGTGATATAGAAAAGAGTATGTGGAGTGATACTCCACTAACAAAGGATCTGCCATAATACTCTACTGACAATGGAGTATTATCCTGATGCTCCATGGCTTATCATCTTGGAGTATTAGTGGAGTCTCTAGTAGGTATTTTGGGCACCTATTTCCAGAATGGGTATTTTGGGCAAAAGGACGTCGAAAAGGAGCTATTTTGATCATTTTTTTCATATATATATATACAATTCTACTAAGACGGCATTAAGAGGTGGATACAATTCATCTTTATTGTTTATTATTGATGGTATGGTTACTTTCACTTGTATACATTTTTTTTGTTTTCTTTTCTAAAGAGAGTGGACCAATAAATGCCCCTTTCTACAATCTTAATATAGCCTAACTTTTTCATCTTATCATTTATTCAGTTTCATTTTTCTAATCTTCAATGTAGGTGAATTAAAATTGTTTTTAATATTCAAAGCAGCATAAAAATTATATCACAATGTAATATGCACACTTATAACAAAAATCAAATAGCTAAACTTTAATACAAGATAAATGAGTTGGGTTATTTATATATTATAATTTATTCAAAAGTTTTTATTTTTAATATTATTGTTAATAAAATTTGGTTTGTTTAATTTTAATTAGAAGAGAATTTGAATTATATGTGAAAGGGTTGAATACTATTTTCTTTTACATTTTTACTATATTATTTACCATCCAGGCAATTAATAATCAAAATTATTTAAAATAATTTTTATTTTTTAATAGTAAATTTATTTTGGTGTAATAAAATTATTAATCACTTTTTCCTTTTTTATATTTAATTTTGATAAAGATATCAAAATAAAAAATTCAATTTATGGGTAAAAAATTTTTATCATGTACCCTACATCAAACATATTACTAAATTGTAAAATAATTTGTTATTAGTTCATGTTTTGTAGTTCATATAGATGACACCAATACATATGCACCAATATATATGCAAGATACTGCATTTTATTTAAGAGATAATTCAAGTAGGTTTTTGTGATAAAATATTTGTATTTATGAATTTATCAAATAAGTTTTTTCCATGCTCTATTCTATGACATACTTAATAATATATAATTTAATGATGGTATAAATATAAATTTTATGTTTTCCGTGTTAGTTATATTTAAAATTTATTTAAAAGTACTGCACTTCAAAATTCAAAATTTAATGTCCCTTATTTTGTGTCAATTTGGACCGCACATCTTTTTTAATCTAATGGTGGTTAGTAGGTCTCCAGTACTCCAATTATTACGGGTCTCCAATTAAGGAAAAATAAACTACTTGATGATTATAAAGTAATGCAGTTAGTTTTAGTTTTATTTTATACACCTGAGAGTTCATTTCATCCAATCTGACCACCTATAAACAGCACTCCAAGTCTCCAAATAAAAAACGGACTCCACTAAACTTTTGTCTATATATATCAAGGGTCAGATCATATATATTAAGGGTCAGATTCAGTGGTAACTTATTTATTAAAGTAACTAGTTTTGATAGGTCCACTTCTTGACCCACTAACTACGTTTACACAGAGTCATTTACACCTAATTTTTTACATCATTTACTAATTTTTTTGTTCTCTCTAACTTTTATGTTTTACTTTTTATAAATTTTTTATAACTGCTTCTATATTTTTTATACGTGTTTTATTAATTGTTTTTCAATATTTTTGTATATGTGTTCTATAATTAAGTTTATTTATGTTGTTATTAATGTTATGTTCTCCAATTATTTTAACACATTAGATCATAATTGAACACATATTTTCTGTTTTGTGGTCTACTATTTTTTATCTTATTTACTTTTTCTACTCCAAACTTTTATATATGTAGCATGTATTATTATATGTCCACTAAAATTTATACATTTTCTCTAACTATTTTGCATGTGCACTGTATTTTATTTTTTATTATTAAGTATTAGTTAATTTTTTATTTGTGTACTTAGGTAACTATGTACTCTTAAGATGTAACTATGTACTGTAAGATGTTATCTATCTATATGTAGTGTAATGATGTTTTGTGTCTATTTTGTATCTTCTATATTTATTTGTGTCCTGTGATTTTATTTTTTCGTGTTGTGTATTTTTATTAATGTTGCGTTCTATTTTATTCTTGTATTCTTTGATTAAATTTATTTGTATGTCCTGTATTTTTTTGAATTCTTTATATAATGTTCTTTTTAGTTTTTCTTATTTTTCAATCCTTTATGGTAGGGATTAAAAATATTTGAAAAATAAATTTGATGAAAAAACTAAAAATTATTGAACGCAAGAACACATTTTTTTCATTACAAAAGGTAATTTATTGTGTTCTAATTAAATTTTTTTTTGAATCAAATAAACATATTTTGATCAAAAAATAAAAAAGTATACGTCTTCTAAAATTAGAACATGTAAAAATTTCTTTAAAATATTGTAATTTAATATATTAAAATTTGTATGATATATATATAATATATATCTTTCTTTTCTGAATTAAATTTATTAAAATTTACACTTAAAAAATATATATTGAATTTAAAGATATTTTTTTCCCTAAAATTTATATTTGAAAACAAAATTTATTCGCATTCATCATCTTCCTCGTCTCTTGGAAGATCATTGTTAGGTTCTTGAAAAGTAACATTTATAGATTCCTCAACAATATGCTTATACAAATTATAAACTCTATATGTTTTACTATTCATACAATAACCAAGAAAAATAGATTCATAAAATTTAGCATCAAATTTACCATCATTATCGATGGTCTTCAGAACAAAACACTTTGAGCAAAAAATCTTAAAATAACTAATGTTAGGCCTCTTTTTCTTTAGCAATTTATATGGAGTCTTGTCCAAAATAGGTCTTATCAATACTCTATTGAGAACATAGCGTGTTGTGTTTACTGCTTCTCCCAGAAACTTTTAGGTAGCTTCCTTTCTTACAAGAATGTCCTTACTGTTTCTTGCAATGACCTATTCTTTCTTTCTACCACACCATTTTGTTGTGGAGTCCTTGGAACCGAGAATTTGTGTGATATTCCTCTTTCTTCACAATAACAAATAAAGTCTTTTTGGAATTCACCACCTCGATCACTCCTTATACCTACAAGCTTTATATTGAGCTTATTATCAAGTTACTTAATTAGTTTTTCAAACTCAATAAAAGAAACAATACCCATGTAAAACGAGAATAATCATCAACAATTACAAAACCATATTGCTTACCTCCAATACTTTTATAAGCTTCTAAACCAAATAAGTCTAAATGCAAAAGCTCTAAGGGTTTAGAAGTAGATACCATCTTCTTTGCTTTGTGAGTACTTCTAATTTTCTTGCCTAATTGGCAAGCTCAACATACCTCAGTCTTGACATACTTGATTTTGGATAAACCTCTGACTAGCTTCTTCTTTGAAAGCTTATTAAGCAAGTCCATGTGAGCATGACCCAATAATATGCCAAACATAAGGATCCGTGCCTATTGCAGCAAGACCACAAGCTGTTTTCTATAACTCAAACTCCAATATATATATATTTCCTTCCCTTCTAGCAACTAGGGGGATTTTGTTAGTACCAATAACAATAATACACATCTCAATACCAAAATCAACCTTATGACCATCATCATATAACTGACTTATACTAAGCAGATTATATTTTAGGCCTTTAACATATTGAACTTTATCAATTGAAATGTGTTTACTACCTATTTTACCTTTTCCAAGGATTTGAAGAGTTTTGCTATCACCAATAGTCACTCTTCCACCCTTTCTCATCTGAAGACTCAAGAATTGTGCTTTGTCTCCACTCATATGTCTAGTACATCTGATATCTAAGATCCATTGAGTTGATTTGACTTGAGCGGCAAAACACATCTACAAAACAAATAAAATAACTCCACCTTTTTGGACCCAAAGTGTGTTGGGTCCAACATGGTGAGCAGATAAAATATATAAAACATGTAAATCAGATTTCTTTATCCATTTTTGGATAAATCTGGGTGATTTAACTCTGTCAACTTGATGATAGTAAGCTGTATTTGTTCTGCCATTCTGATCATAGTAAGCTATTTTCTGTTTATTTCCTCCATGGTATGATTTTTGTCCATTCTGAACTCTGCAATATTTTTCCAGATGCTCTTTCTTTCCACATCTATTGCATTTCTTCCAAGGCATAGCATAATCATAGGGTATGCCATGTTTCCCTTCATATCTTAGAGCTTTTTCCTTCTTGTTTGCATTCATTCCAATTTCTTTTGTAACTAATGGAATATTTGTATTGTTCATCATTGATTTGAGACTCTCTTCTGCTTAAACAAAAGATCTCATTCCCCTTTTCAGATCCTCAACTTCCTTTGTGAGCAGACCAATCCTTTTAGCTTGCTGACTATGATTTCAGCTTGTTGAGATGGTTCTTCTGCTTGATTTGTAGGTTCTGTATTTATTGATTCTCTGAGCTTGAACAGCTCCAAACATTCATCCCTTGCTTCAATTTCCTTTTTTAGCTCTATGATCTCCATTAATTGAGTCTTGTTTCTTTTGAGGAGAATTTTGTTGAAATTTTCTGTATGACTGACTTTAGCGTGAAGATCCTTAATTTCAGCCTCTCTATCAGCTTGTGTAGGTACCTTCTTCTCAATCCACGTATCCACTTTGCTCATCAAATCTTGTATTATGGTCTTGTGATAATTATTCTTCTCTTTCAGCTTGCTATTTTCAGCTTTAAGAGAGTGATATTCTCCCATAGATACATCCTCACATTCCTACATGGTTAGTGGTTACAAAATAATATTTTCAGAAGATAAATTATATTTACAAGAGTTTACCTCACTCTGATCTTCCTCTGAATCACTTTCTAGGTAGCCACTTTCTGAATTTTCTCGAACAGAATCATTATCAAGTCCAATTAGGGAAAGATTAACCATGTCTCCACTTGAATTATCACTAGAAACTGAGTCATCATCACTCCAAGTTATTAAATCTTTATCTTTCTTCTTATCCTTGAAGACAGATTGTTGTTTTGAATTCAATTTGTAGCTGTCCCGCTTATAATGGCATGGATTTCCACATTCAAAACATGTCTGATCTTTAAAATCCTTGTTGGCCTTCTTGTTGTTGGAAAATCTGCCTTTATCTCTTTTCAGCTTATTCCTCTTCTCAATCATCTTTCTGATCTTCCTGGATATTAAAGCAAGTTCTTTATCTAATTCATCTTCAGATTCCAGTAAGCTGTCATTAGTGTGAAGAGCTAACTGCTTCATTTGAGCAACTGGAGCTTGCATAGAACTTGATTGGCTTTCCTTGATTTTGCTTTCAAATTGTTCCAATTTTGCAAAAATAGCCAATTGATCTATAGTATCTATAGTTGGAGTGGATTCTGAAGCTGTTACCTTTGGTTCATAGATAAATAGCACAACACTAAGTATCTTCATGTTAATTTCCTCTTGAAGGATATATTTGCCAAGCTTTGAGGCATTTAGATTTTTCTAGAATCTAACTTGACTTTCTCGAATAGTTTCTCCATCTCGAAGCTTGAAATTTACGAACTCATTCATTAGTTTGCTCAATTTCACCTTCTTTAATCTCTTGGATCATTTGTGATACTATTTCAGAGTATCCCATATCTCTTTAGATGATTTTCATGAAGTACTATACTACCCCGTAGTACAAACTTCTCTAACACTAGTTCACCAAACCCTTGTTTCCTTTAGCCAACTATCCAGCAACTGCAAAATCCAAATTGAACAATACAAATCGAATGATAAAGTGATTATAACTCAAACTATAGACTCTCTAAGATATAATGTGTATATATAATTGAGAGCCCGAAAGTATTTTGGAAACAATAAAGTTGATTGAGTTGTGAGTGTTCTTGCTGCAATAAGTACATCATTAAAACTTCAAGAAACTTCATATATACACATACACCAATGTTCAAAACAATCTCAAAAACTTACAACGGTTAGAATCCAATTCTAACATTTATGTTCGTTGGGATGATTTCCAATGTTCATGTATACGTTTGACAGAAGAGAGAAAGAAAGAAAAATGATCAGAAAAAGTCTCTTCTATTTTGACAGAGTATAAAACATTTTTAATCAGATTTGTAGGAGATGGAGTTTAAAGATAAAACAAACTCATATAAATTAGGAACTATTTTGAAACTAGAAAACATTTTATAACTGAGCTCTAGTATATATAAATCACATATAATATAATAGAGAAGTCCTTATGATTAGTTACAAGAAATTCCTCAAATTTCTCCTTAAAAATTTGTTTCCTTGTTGAATCTGGACTATACAACTTGGCTTGCTGTTATTCTGAATAAGTTGATCATAGCTTGCTGAAATAGATCACTGTCTTATGACAGCTTGCTGTCATGATACTTAAACAACAATATATGTCATGATACTTAAACAACAATATATATCCTGCAATCATTGTCAAATAACAACATGATGCGTTGATGTGTTGTGATCATCAAAACTAAGGAGTTACATGAATATATGTCTGATATTGATAGGTATATATAATAAAATGTGGTAGTTATTATAAATTTATTTATACTCAATAATTTTAACAGTGGAATAATATTAGATTTTTTTAACTTTAAAAACATATATTTTTTGGAAAATTATGGTATTGTATTAAAAGTGTGTGACAATGAATATTTGCATGTAAAAGTTTATTTTTGTTCAGCCAAAACTTTTACTCTCAATGTATATAGTTTTATTTGTTAAAAAGTTTTCGGATTTATTGGTTGGTAGGTTGTAATTATTCACAAAATTTACATAGGTGTGTTATTGAAAAGTATATATTTAAACCTAGATGTCGAATAATGTTGATGAAATAATTATTTATAATTGTATATATTAGTATATGTGTATAAAGTAAGTATTATTATTTTTTAATTTGTTAGCATGTTTTTAGGTTGTGTTTTTTTAAAATTTTGTTATTTACAAAAAGTGTTCTAATGATCAATAAATATAAAAATAGCAGTATTAATAAAATATGATTTTAGATTGTACTCTTTTGAAAATTATGATGTTGTATTAAAATTAAGAGTGAGTATTTACATCTAGAAGTTTATGTTTGTTTTCTCAAAACTTTTACTCTGAATATATAAAGTTTTATTTTTTAGGTAATTTATGTTTTATAGATAGTTAGGATACTTATTCAAGAAATTTGTATTTTTGGATTTTATATGATGTATAAAATTGGCATATGTATGTGGTTGGAAAGTATATTCTTAAACCTAAACACTACAAGGAAAACTGGCTCAGACAAGTGTTTTAACCCGTTATCTGATTCCCTGAAAACCCGTTGTCTATTGAGCCGCCGTCTCTTACATGGATCAGACAACGATTAGAAATAGTTGTGTGAGTCATCGAAGACAACGACCAACTATGAGTCCCCGTTGTATTACAACCAGAACAAACAACGTCTTTCCATAAATTCTGTTGTAAGAAGATTTATTAGATAAGTAATGTTAAAAAGGTTGTGTATGTGGTCACTAAGAGTTTTAGAATAGAACATAACACACAACCCTTATTCAGATATATATATTGTCCTCTACCTTAACACACAATTCAAACGATAACCACCGTTGTATTACAACCATAACAAACAAGTATTTTCTACATATTCTGTTGTAACAAGTATACTTAGACAAGTTCTCTTGAAAACGTTGTGTATGTTCTTACTAAAAGTTTAGGAGTAGAACATAACACACAACCCTTATTATTTATTGTCCTCCAACTTAACACACAATTTACAAAAGATAAAATTTTGTTGTCTTACAACCATACAGACAACCCCTTTATTTTAAATTTGTATTGTTGGAATTGCTTTATACAACATTTTTTTATCACTTGGTATTGTATGATTATGTTTTGCACTTATATTTTAATGTAGAAAGTGTTGTGTGGTCTTCAATACATAATTCTTTTTATTCTTAATAGCATTGTTGGACAATGGATAATAGTTAGTTTTGTTCAGACAATGGTTTTTTATTGTGTGAATCTTCTTTTAACAATGTTTAGTTTTAAATAGCATTGTTATATGTTATAAAACATGATGAGCTTGGTCTTTATAAGTGTTGTGTGAGACACAATATAATATGGTTATTGTATAACTTTATTGGCTAAAAGCTCCTCAAACAATGGTTTTTCAAATTAAAATTAAACACAACAACATTATAAAATGAACATGCCATAAAAATTAAAACCCAGACTATCATTCAGATTACAAGCAAATTGTCACCATTACACCAACAATCAACCATCAATCCTTCTATTACACCAACAATCAACCAACCCTCCATTACATGAATCCACTAAACCAATATTTAACCATTGCAACCAAGAACTAACTTATAACCAAGTTTTATCTTAAACAAAACAAGACCATTCAAGTAGAAAGCAAAATATTTTCAGGTGAACATATCCACAAAAATGCCAGTAATTAGAAACAACGTTTAAATAGAGTTAACTACCATGACTAGAACTCCCAAATTTCAACACAAAATATGTTCACAACTCAAAATACCCAGCAGCACTGTATGCAAGTTCAAGTGGCATGCTTCTTCATGAAGTACTTTGCCCATTCAGTCTTTATCTCGTTCAGTTCTTTCATGCCATAACTTAGGTTGCTTCTGCGTAACCACTGAAACATGGATGTAAAAATCACATTTATTTACCATAATACATTTGGATATAGAAAAAAGAAAGATAACTATAACATTACCTTCTCATGAAATTTTAATTCCATATCGGCACAAATCTCTTTCATGTAACCCATTATAAACAAACCACAATCTTTGCTCCCAGTTTGGACAGGTACCCCCTGGAGAACATTAAAAACTTTATATATGTCTAGCTACACTATTCTTGTAGAATAGAGAAATTGATAAAATATACTATATTTACCCCCAGATTCTCCCAAGATATTTTCTTCTTTAAGAACTTCTTTGCTTTTTCCTGGTAGAGTTTGATGGCACTACGAAAATATAATATAGATCAATTGTAAGTCATATTTGTATTTAATTATTAAAGTGATTGTAGTTGAAATAAAATTTTAATATTGTACTCACTTGTCAATCACTTCTGTCCATTCTTCACTTGTAATCCTGCGCTTCAATGGGTCCATGTGATAAACAGTTTGTGAATCTGGATTTACAGCAGTGAGCGTCCAATGATTCCTGATAATTTATGAACAACAAAATTTACAATAACATATAGAGATGATGACATACAAAAAACAATCTTTAAGTAAGGAATATATTATTTATTATAACAGGTACTAACACAGCATTATATGGTAGCAGGAAAATTTGTCCTGGTTTAGCGTTCCTGAATCTGATAGATAAGGATTTTGACCTCTCTCCTGGACTACCACAACCAAGTGCGCCTATCATCCCAGGATCAACAAACGTTATCATGTCAACCATCTTGCGCTTTTTCAAATTCTCTTGCAATAAACTGTTAAAAATTGGAGATACAGATTATGAAAAATTCAAAAAAAAACTCAATAAGTATTCATAAAGGCAACAAAACTTTAGAAAAATGCTTACTTGATAAAAATGCAAATGGTGGACCCTGATATCTCACCCCCAGAGCACAAAGCGTGCACATCCGATAAAAACAACGCCTTCTTAGCGGTTACTCCAAAAGCTTCTTGGCATAGATAAAAAGCGTTTACTTGTCCATCAGCTAGGGCATTTTTTGCCCAAAGCCACAGACGTTTCAAAACAGGGGGATAATTCGCACCCATGTCCAATACATACTCTGGTTCCGGGACACAATCTTTTACCTTCTTCCATTTTTTCCCAGTAGTTTTCTTGCCTCCCTGAATTGAAAATATAAAAAGAAAATAGAGAATGCAAAGTTAAAGAAAGTTGACATGTTAAGTAATTGAAAATCTAAATTATGTTTTTATTCTTTACTTTTAAAAAACAACATAAGTTTCAAAAGAATTATAATATAAACAGATTTAATTCATTAATACGTAATAAATTAAAAATTGCATCATTATTAATTTAATTATCAAACCTATTTCCAACATTTTAACAAAAATAAATATGTGACAACCACCACAAAATCAACACTGAAATAAGGGGAAAAAATTATTATATATAAAACTGAACCAAACAATTATTCAACCTAAACATGAGAAACAATATCACAAAAACTTACCTATATATAGACCTGATATTGTAAAAATTAGATTACTAAGTTTAAAAATATACTTGCGTATATATATAGAGAAAATTTAACCTTTGGACTTCCTTTCACTGCAGCGGCGCTTGTCTTCACTTCCATTATGAGGTTTCTCGGCCATGCAATATATGTTCCCACAGCTTGTTCCACCGTCACGATCTCATCTTGGATTGGTAAGGGAATCTTTTCAGATCCTTGGAGTACACGAGTGATTGAGACCCGTACATTTTCTTTTTCCAGTTGTTTCCCATGAAGAACCTGACACTTAGTATCGACTGTTGCATAAGCAACGATATTTGTCGGGGAGCCAATTGCTAATTCCCACTCTGTGCATCCTTTAACCTCCAACACTTCCTCATTATTAGATTCCAGACACACATCCTCAACCAACATTTGATTATCCTCAACATCAACAACCTTGAGAGCCTCGCCATGTTCCTGAATATGTTCTTCGCCATCCACCAAAGGTTTCTCCTGAATATGTTCTTCAATATGTGTTTCCTTACCGATACCCACATTTTGAATGAGATCCAGTTTTTTCTTTACACCTTGCAAATCAAAGTCCTTCAGAATGTCATGTGCTCCCTTGGAACAACTTCCTTGTTGAGATCCAATATTTGGACTTAACCCAGTTTCAATAAGCTTCCCTCCTATACCAGCTTTCAGCTTTTGAAACTCTGCAGCCCAAAAGGCATCTCGCTTTTCAACTATCCTTTCTGTCTCTTCTTTCATAAATTTCTGAATACCCTCTTGAATCCTCTCCTCTATTGTCCTACATGTCTTCTTCTGCCTTGGAAGATGAAAGTATGTAGACTGCTTCACAAAGCGCCCTTGTCCACGCACCCGTCCTCTGTGTTCAGGGCTACCAAGCACCTTGGTCAAGATATCATCACTGCCTTCCACAGTCACCTCCCCTTCACTAACTCTTTGTTTCATTTTCCCCTAAAAATTTGATAAATAATAGAAGTAATTAACCAACAAAACAGATATTTGGTGATAAAAGAATATATTAACAACAGAAATAAAAACTTACAATCGCCTGAGCAATTTCTTTAACTGCTTCTGACTTGAAGTTTCCATCTTTATCTTTCCTTGCACGAATCCAGCTATCTGATCTATCTATCTCCATTTCAGGGTCAGCTTGAGTCTCCATCTGTATGAACATGTTTAAAATATTATACAATAAAATTGAAACAAAAGAATTGAAAAAAATTATATGATGTACGCGTGAAAGAAATATGTTTCATGATAACTAACCATTTCATGCTCTAGGTTAGAATAGCCCTTTCGAGAAATACAATGTGGATATAAATTAAGACTCCTCCTTAGTTTCTGTTTTTTGTGGATGTCCTTGGAGAAAAAAACACATAAATGTTAGCAGCATAGTTTCTTTCGCTATTTACTTATGCTACGTGGGAATTTTATAAAATAAAAAAGATTAAAGAAAAAACTCACTAAAAATTCATCAGTTAGACGGCCTGAAAGAAAAATATCCCAGTGTGCCTTCTCAATAAAGGAGTAGTCAGCCGGAGGAAACTTTAACAACTCAGGTTGATCTTTATTAGGAATGATATATTCAGTTGTTAAACGGCTTTTAAACTCCCTCCATTTCTGGCATGCCGATTGCAGAACAAGCTTTCGTGCTGATGGTGGTACAATGTATGCCATCTACGTACATAAATAAACAATTTTATTATCACATGTGTGTTAACTACAATTGGTAGTCATAATTTAACACAAGTAAAATTCTTAGTTGGTTTTGTAGATGCAATTTCTTTTACCTGCACACAATCCCAAATCTTGTTTTTTCTTTCTACCGGAACACGTAACCAACTGTCATACCATATCGGGGCTTTTGTTCTGGCAAGAACCCCAATATAAGACTGCATTTCTTTAGCAGCATCCCCATATGGCTCACCCTTTTTATTAAATAGTACCTCAAGCTTAATTCCCAGCATCTTACGCCTAACAATCCTATGCATCGTAACTGCTCCACGTTTTAGAAGCTTAAGTCCCTCTTGTTTGGTTGTTGTTTCTTCCACTCGTTTCCTTTTTTTAGATAATTTGCTTTTTAGATTCTTAGAAATTCCATTCTTCTTTACTGATTCAGGGGATGAATTCCGAAGGCAAGACTCCACTGGCTTTTCCTTCACAGGTTCAGACACCGCCTTGTTCTTTTCTAGCGCCCCTGCCTTTATTTTTAGTTCCTCTGTTTTGTTCTTCATAGGTTCAGGCTGAATCGGCTTGCTCATTTTTCGTTCCTCTGTCTTGTTCTTCACAGGTGTGGACTTAACCGCCTTGCTCATTTTTGGATCCTCTGTCTTTTTCTTTACATCTGCCTTGTTCTTTTTTAGTGCCTTGATAAGGTTTTCACTAGTTCTACGAGGATCGGATTTTGTTTTTCTTGAAGGCGCCATAATTAATCTACACTTAAAACATTAAGTTTAATCTAATTGTTTCACACAAAGCCAAAAAACTACATGAATATCAGTTGATTACAATTATATTAATGGAGGTTCTAAGGACACTCATGTGGCATCTCTATTAATGCACCTAAAACGTTTTCATTTCTTCTGCATTATGCACATAATACATATTGATAGTTGAGAAGCAATCAAGTATAGGCAAACTCGTGATTCCCCTCAGTAAGACAGTCATACGGCAACACAATCTAACACATCACTTTCCTAAACTTTCACAGCCCAAAAGACATGACATTCAAGGCAAAAAAAATTAAGCCTAATCTACCACTTTCACAACCCAAAAAAAACATCACTTCAGAGAAATAAACCTAAATCTACAACTTTTACAACCCAAAATATAAACACATTAACTTATTAAATAAACCCTAATCAGATTTCATAATCCCAAAAAACATCACATTCAAGGCATAAAAAATAAACCCAAATCATAAATAAGCCCCAAGTATAAATAAAAAACATCAGTTATACTACACTACCATCATACCCAAATCACAAAAATAAGTGCATGCATATCAATACCCCAATCGATGTTCAATTTAAAATAAAATATAAACCCAGATCATAAATAAGCCCCAAGTATAAATCAAAAAACATCAGTTATAGTACACTACCTTCATACCTAAATCACAAAAATAAGAGCATGCAAATCAATACCCATATCGATGTTCAATTTAAAGAGAGGGAGAGAGAGGAGGAGAGAGAGAGAGAGATAGAGAGATAGAGAGAGAGAGAGGAGGAGAGAGGGAGATTGAACCTGTATCGTGACTTGTGAGAGCTCTGAGAGGAAAGAAAAGAGAAAATGGAGAATGAGAGGGAATTGGAGTGGGGAGTGAAAAAAGAAGAGGGAAGTGAAATAATTTAACGGCTCAGATGCACTCCAGCTAAACTACTTTAATCCAACGGTATATAATGTTGCCAGCAAAACAAATAAAGTAAAAAGTAAATTAGAAAATGGTATAAAAAATTGTGGGCTGAAATTCAAAAATTTTAAACTCTTGTCTTAAACATATTCAGACAACAGATTTACATAAAATAGTATTGTAAGAAACATAATTACCCAGCAAAAAAGTATTCTAATAAAATAGTATTATAAGTACTAGGATAACGATTTTACAGTATAAGTACTAAAGTTTCTATTTTTTTAAAAAAGTTTATGAATGATCCAACCGTACGGATGTTAAGACCTATATGTTTTAGTGATGTGAGAAAAATTTGATAAAAAAATAAATGTGTTTGGTTTGTTATTTTAAAAGTCAACCGGTGTTTTGACCGGTACTTGTAACTTGTGTTTAGTCTCGTACTAAAGTTTCTATTTTTTTAAAAAAGTTTATGAATGATCCAACCGTACGGATGTTAAGACCTATATGTTTTAGTGATATGAGAAAAATTTGATAAAAAAATAAATGTGTTTGGTTTGTTATTTTAAAAGTCAACCGGTGTTTTGACCGGTACTTGTAACTTGTGTTTAGTCTCGTACTAAAGTTTCTATTTTTTTAAAAAAGTTTATGAATGATCCAACCGTACGGATGTTAAGACCTATATGTTTTAGTGATATGAGAAAAAGTTGATAAAAAAATAAATGTGTTTGGTTTGTTATTTTAAAAGTCAACCGGTGTTTTGACCGGTACTTGTAACTTGTGTTTAGTCTCGTACTAAAGTTTCTATTTTTTTAAAAAAGTTTATGAATGATCCAACCGTACGGATGTTAAGACCTATATGTTTTAGTGATATGAGAAAAATTTGATAAAAAAATAAATGTGTTTGGTTTGTTATTTTAAAAGTCAACCGGTGTTTTGACCGGTACTTGTAACTTGTGTTTAGTCTCGTACTAAAGTTTCTATTTTTTTAAAAAAGTTTATGAATGATCCAACCGTACGGATGTTAAGACCTATATGTTTTAGTGATATGAGAAAATTTTGAAAAAAAAATAAATGTGTTTGTTTTGTTATTTTAACAGTTAACCGGTATTTTGACCGGTACGTGTAACTTGTGTTTAGTCTCGTACTAAAGTTTCTATTTTTTTAAAAAGTTTATGAATGATCAAACCGTACGGATGTTAAGACCTATATGTTTTAGTGATATGAGAAAATTTTGAAAAAAAATAAATGTGTTTGTTTTGTTATTTTAACAGTTAACCGGTATTTTGACCGGTACGTGTAACTTGTGTTTAGTCTCGTACTAAAGTTTCTATTTTTTAAAAAAGTTTATGAATGATCCAACCGTACGGATGTTAAGACCTATATGTTTTAGTGATATGAGAAAATTTTGAAAAAAAAATAAATGTGTTTGTTTTGTTATTTTAACAGTTAACCGGTATTTTGACCAGTACGTGTAACTTGTGTTTAGTCTCGTACTAAAGTTTCTATTTTTTTAAAAAGTTTATGAATGATCCAACCGTACGGATGTTAAGACCTATATGTTTTAGTGATATGAGAAAATTTTGAAAAAAAAATAAATGTGTTTATTTTGTTATTTTAACAGTTAACCGGTATTTTGACCGGTACGTGTAACTTGTGTTTAGTCTCGTACTAAAGTTTCTATTTTTTAAAAAAGTTTATGAATGATCCAACCGTACGGATGTTAAGAACTATATGTTTTAGTGATATGAGAAAATTTTGAAAAAAAAATAAATGTGTTTGGTTTGTTATTTAAATAGTTAACCGGTGTTTTGACCGGTACTTGTAACTTGTGTTTAGTCTCGTACTAAAGTTTCTATTTTTTTAAAAAAGTTTATGAATGATCCAACCGTACGGATGTTAAGAACTAAATGTTTTAGTGATATGAGAAAATTTTGAAAAAAAAATAAATGTGTTTGGTTTGTTATTTAAACAGTTAACCGGTGTTTTGACCGGTACTTGTAACTTGTGTTTAGTCTCGTACTAAAGTTTCTATTTTAATTATAATAGACCTTACAACGGTTTGTTTTAAAAAATCGTTATATAACTTGTTTTCAGACGATTGAACAGTGTATCTGTTATACAACGGTTTTTTAAATATTTGTATTGTCGTTATTACTGTGATACAAGGGGTTTGGCTGCTTTACCGTTTTCGGATTTGTTTGTTAAAAAAAGCACAAAATGTGTGGTACTCATTAATAGCCCCAGATCTTTGTCTTAAGCCATTCAAACCTCTCAGATCTTTGTCCGAAGCCATTAATTTTCTAGCCTTTGACTCGATTTCTTCATCTTCTTCACTCGATTTCTTGAATCGATTTCTTCATCTTCTTCACTCGATTTCTTGACTCGATTTCTTCATCTTCTTCACACAATTTCTTCACTCAAGCTCTTCATCCTCTTCATCAAAATAACTTCAAAAAAACTCGATTGAAACCATAACTTCATCTTTTTGATTGGGTCAGTGTTAAGGTAATTACTTCATCTCCATTATGTTTAATTTCATTAAATTTTTAGGGTTCTTAATTATATTTGGGCAATGTTTTAGTGTTAATTTTTATTTAATTTGTATTTGCAGTTAGTAATTAGTAGTAATTAGTAGTACAATTAGTAGTACAATTATGTGTTAAGCTCATTAGTTGTAACTTCTAATTATGTGTCATATTTTGAATTAAAACAGATGGACAGGTCTTGGTTAAAGGCAGATAGAAGAACAAAACAATTCAAAAAAGGGGTCGAGGATTTGTTGTTGTGTGCATTTGAGAACGGATTTAGTGAAAATAAAATTTGTTGTCCATGTATAAAATGCGCACATAGTAAACATTGGCATGCTCGAAAAGTAAGGGACCATCTTTTTCTCAATGGTATCGATCAAACGTACAAGTGTTGGATTTGGCACGGAGAGTGCAATACAGAAGGAGGTGAGCCTACCACTAAAGGGACGGGCAGTTCAGAATCGGTAGATCAAATCCTAGTCGGTAGAAATGATGATGTATCCCTGGACTCCTCGGAAATGTTTAACCATATTCAATCTGAATATGAACCTCTTTATCCAGGATGTGAAGGATACACTAAGATGAAGGCTTTGGTAAAGTTTTATAACTTGAAAGCAAAATATGAAATATCTGATACTTGCTTCTCTGAAATGCTACTTTTGGTCGGGTCTATGCTTCCACAAGGCAACACATTTCCTTCTTCATTGAGTGAAGCTAAAAAAAGCTTGTGTGCCTTGGGAATGGAGTATGAAAAAATACACGTATGTCTGAATGATTGTTTACTATACCGTGGAGAGAGAGATGAAGATGAGACGAAGTGCCGCATTTGTCAGGCCTCTCGATGGAAGTTAAACAAAAACGGAGATGAATTGGAAGGGATTCCTGCCAAGGTTTTATGGTATTTTCCATTAATACCACGTCTGAGGAATTTGTTAAACTCACCTCAAACATCTAAGGACTTGACTTGGCATGACAGGGAAAGGTTAAAGGATGGTAAATTGAGACACCCTGCTGATGCACAAACATGGAAGGAAGTCGATGCAAGGTGGCCAGACTTTTCTTCAGATCCTAGAAACTTACGGTTAGCTCTATCTTCTGATGGATTCAATCCTTTTCGTAGCTGTAATCTTGATTACTCATGTTGGCCTGTTTTGATGTCAATTTATAATCTTCCACCATGGCTTTGTATGAAACGGAAGTATATAATGCTATGCTTGTTGATATCTGGACCAACTCAACCCGGAAATGATATTGATGTGTTTCTTCAACCACTTATAGATGATTTAAAAAAGTTGTGGCATGGGAAACAAGTATACGATGCTTACAAGAATGAGCAGTTTTTGCTAAGAGGCATCTTGTTATGGACTATTAGTGATTATCCAGCCTATGGTAACTTGTCGGGAAATATAATCAAAGGGTATAATGGTTGTCCTATCTGTGTTGATCAAACAAAAGCTACAAGGCTTGTCAATTATCGTAAGTGCGTGGTCATGAGGCATCGAAGGTGGTTGCCCCCTCATCATCCTTATCGTCGGAAGAAACAAGATTTTGATAACACCGTAGAAAAAGAAATAGCTCCAGTTCCATTAACCGGAGAGGAGGTACTTGAAAGAGTGCAACATTTAAAGGGACATGTCTATGGTAAAACACAACGCCAACCACGATTGAAGAAAGGTGATGCTCGACCTGTATGGAAGAAGGTTTCTATATTTTTTGAACTTGAGTATTGGAAATTTTTGCCGGTTCGACATGTTCTCGATGTGATGCACATCGAGAAAAATATTTGTGAATCTTTACTCGGTACGATGCTTAATATACCAAAAAAGACGAAAGACAAGGAATCTGTGCGCATTGACATGGCTGAAATAGGGATTAGAACAGAACTAAGGCCAAAAACTCCGGGGATAAAGGAGAAGTTACCATTGGCATCTTGGAATCTAACCCATTCTGAAAAAAAGGTTGTTTGCTCATCCTTCCTTGGCATGAAGTTGCCTGATGGTTTTTGTTCTAATATTCAGAACCTGGTTTCAATGGAAAATCTTCGTCTTACCGGAATGAAATCTCACGACTGCCATACGATTTTGCATCACTTGCTCCCAATTGCGATTCGCTCGTCACTACAAAAACAGGTCAGGAAAACTATTATCAAGTTTTGTCTATTTTTCAAAGCGATCTGTAGTAAAGTTATTGAGGTTGATAAACTGGAGAAAATGCAATCGCAACTGGTAGAAACTCTTTGTCAGCTTGAAAAATACTTTCCTCCCTCGTTGTTTGATTTAATGTTTCATATCTCGGTTCATCTTGTAAGAGAAGTCGAGCTTTGTGGACCAATTTTCCTTAGGTGGATGTATCCTTTTGAGAGATACATGAAGACATTCAAGGGATATATAAGGAATCGAGCTCGTGCAGAAGGTTGCATCGCTGAGGCCTATATTGCAGAAGAGGCAGTTGAATGTTTGGTGGATAATGAAGAAGTGACAATTGGGGTACCAAAAAAAGGTAGGCATACCAAGGATTCTATTTGCAAGCCATTATCCGGTGCAACAATTATAACCCCGAGCTGTACTGATTTGCACGTAGCACATTTATGTGTTCTACAAAATACCACTGTTGTTAGGCCATATATTGAGTAACTTCTTACACTTTCTCTCTCTTTACTTGAAAAATTGCATATATATTTTCTGTTATTAGTTCAACCAACTTATATTGGCTTATCTTTAAATGCAGTGAACACATGGCCTTTTTAATGACAAAATATCCGGAATATGAAAATGATGAAATGTGGCTTAAAAACAAGAAAAATGAGACATTCCCAAAATGGTTTAAGGAAAAGGTATTACGTGCGTCGTTTGATGTATTTTTTTCCCACTGTTTTATAACTTACTACCTCACCTGAATTATTTTACATGTTTGAATTCCTTTTTTTCAGATTGCTTCAAATTTGGCCGATGAAAAAGAGATATCGCCCGAGATAAGGTGGATTGCAGATGAGCCCAACAAGGATGTTCCTACATTCAGTGGCTACAGAATGGATGGTGTTACCTTTAGTACCAAGGATCGTGATGATATGCGTCAAGTTCAATGCAGTGGTGTGTGTGTAGAAGCAGACACAATGGATGTGCAGGGTAAGGATCAAAATATTGCGCACATATCACATATATATTACGGAGTTATAAAAAGTATATGGGAGTTGGACTATAATCACTTTAGGGTCCCTGTTTTTCTTTGCAATTGGGTAGATATAAATAAAGGGATTAAGGTCGATGACTTGGGATATACATCGGTTAATTTGAATAGGTTGGGTTTTTTGAATGATCCGTTTGTTTTAGCAAAACATGTTAAACAAGTTTGTTATATCGACAATCCCTCTGAAAAATTATGGTCGGTGGTGTTGAAATTGCCCGAGAAAAAGTACCATGAAGATAATGATGATGCAGATGAGGAATCCGTCAAAGTGGAACTCGAGAATGACTGTTTCATGCCCAATTTTCCCGAGATAGATGATAGTGGTGATGACATGGATAGTTACATGTGGGATGTTGATGAACTAATTCAACTTTCTTGAAGTATTTTTATTTGTACTTTCAATTACTATACTTTGTATGAACATGCATAATAACTTTGGCTTGGTTCTGCTATTTATTTTCAGTTCTTGATTGTTGGTTGATTTGCTTGTTGCATCTGGTTTGGGTGGTTTTCCTTGTTGCATTTGGTTTGGCACGTTCGCTTTGCTTCTGGTAATGTTTTATAAAAAAATCACCAGAGTAAGACAACGGTTTTATTGATTAGCCCATTGTCTGAAAGTATAATCTACAACATAGAAAAACACTTGTATTTTTAATTCAGACAACACTTATACTTGTACGTTGTTTGACACCATCTTAAAATACCAACAGAAAAAACACTTGTTTCATTTTTACAACTGTTAATTGAGACGTTGTCTCAATATCTTTCAGACATATCATTTAAAAACCGTTGTGCAAACTTACTCACTTGCACAACATGATGTTAGAAAGTGTTGTCTGGCTCTAAGAACTAGACAATGGATTTTATAGCGTTGTGGTAATGCTATAAGTTTGTCATTCACACAACATGAGGTTTATGAAAAGATTTTTCTGACTTGTTTTACTAGACAACAGTTTTGTTTTGCTTGTAGTAATATATATCAGCCAACACCTGTTTTTTGATTTTTGAAAAACTGTTGTATAAAAATTCTGGGCAACACTTTTTCAGCCAAGCGTTGTGTGATGGGTGTTGTATGATCGTGTTTTTCTTGTAGTGAAATGTTAAATAGTGTTGTCAATATAGTTAATTCTTAAATATTAGTAGATTTATTATATATATATAAATATATATATATATATATATATATATATGAGTTGGGTTCTTGTGGTGACGCGTAATAATTGGTACTCACCATTAGATTAAAAAAGATGTGATGTCGAGGGGCATGTACATGAAGGGGCCAAGGACATTAAATTTTTAATTTTGAAATGTAGTACTTTTAAATAAATTTGAAATATAACCAGCATGCAAAACATAAAATTTATATTTATAAGAACAACATATAGACATACAGTATAACATCATTAAATTATATATTATTAAGTATGTCATATAATAGAGTGTGGCAAAAAACTTATTTGATTTATAAATAGAATTTTTTTAGCAGAAGAACCTACATGAATTATCTCTTAAATAAAATGCAGTATCTTCTTGCATATGTACTCGTATCCTCTATATGAACTCCAGAACATGAACTAGTAAATTATTAGGCAATTTATTAATATGTTTGTTGTAAGGTACATGATAAAAATGTTTTACCCATAAATTGATTTTTTTATTTTTGATATATTTATCAAAATTGAATATAAAAAAGGAAATAGTGATTCATAATTTTATTACACCAAAATAAATTTACTATTAAAAAAATAAAAAATAATTTAAAATAATTTTGATTATTAATTGCCTAGTAATCAATCCTTTCACTTATAATTTTAATTCTCTTCTTATTAAAATTAAACAAAATAAATTTTATTGACAATAACATTAAAAATAAAAATTTTGAATAAATTATAATATATAAATAACCCTACTTATTTACCTTGTATTAAAGTTTAGCTATTTGATTTTTATTATAACTGTGCATATTACATTGTGATATAATTGTTATGCTCCTTTCAATATTACAAACAATCTTAATTAACCTACACTGAAAATGAGAAAAATGAAACTGAATAAATGATAAGATAAAAAAGTTATGCTATATTAAGATTGTAGAAAGGGGCGTTTATTGGTCCAATCTCTTTAGAAAAGAAAAGAGTTATCAGGAAAAAGAACCCAATAAACTTGTTACTTTTTTACATATTAACGTACATAACAAAACCAAGTAACTTTGCTAAATTCTGAAATTACCAGCCCTATATATATATATATATTCACACCAAAATAATATCATGTTTAATTTGCCTAAATTTTTTGCTCAAAAATTGTTAAAATAATTTTTGAATTTTATGTTATATATAAAATTAGCATAAGTGTGTGGTTGTAAAATATATATTTAAACCTATATGTTAAATGGTGTTGGTGAAATATTTAATTGTAAGTATTTTTTTTATTAGCTGTATCTGTTTTTAGGTTGTGTTCTTTACAAAACGTGTTCTAGCATATGTGGACTAATGATCCCATAAATAGTCATTACTGTAGTAAAATTGTTAAATATATTAGATAATGTGATTTACTATAGTTATTTGAATGTAATATGTCATGACAATATAATGTTTGCATATTTGAAATCTTATAGTAGTTTTAACCCTTTGCTGGCACCAAATTTAATATTTTGGATAACATTCAAGTACTTAAAGTTAAATTGTTGAGACAAAATATTGTAGTATGTGTGTGGTGATATTAGTATTATGATATTAATTTGTTTTTTTATCTAAAAGGCAATTATAATGATAATATTGAGCTATAATATTGGTTTTGAACAATATTATGAGTCAATGTTCCTTCCCTCATAGTAGCTAATGTAGTATTCTCTACCACCTATCCTAATAACAATTACAAATATATTAATAAAATCATAATATAAAATGATGAGAATGAATTGATTTTTCTTAAAAAAACTAAAAAATGTTGTCTCATATAGATAGAGAGATAATATAGGTTGAAATTTGGTAGGAAAAAAAATTTATCTTTACAAATGTATAATAATTTTAGGTTATCAAGAAATTAGGCAAAAATTTTAAAATAAGAAGAAGAATAGATAATATATTTTTTATATTATCATCATGTGTAATAATGAACTAAGACTACTTGTATCTTATCTTCTACTTGTAGTATTTGTACTATGTGTGTAACAAACATTAAGTGTGGAGGCTCCATGTCCTTACATATGTAGAGTGTTCAGTGGCCTGGGTGAACGTTATTATTTTATATTATTATATTTTGGTTTGTAATGTTAATATAGGTGTGCCAAGAATGGTACCGTGATTACCTCAATCAGGAAATGGTGGGGTTTGGGTGTCACAAGACTATTATTTTAAAAATAGTTGAGACTAATATTTTAAAGATAGTTGTTTGTGTACTCGTGTTTTAAGTGTATAAACATTAGGAAATAATAACTTTGAAAAATATAATAAGAAAAATAAGTATATAATTTTTTCTTATCCTTTATCTTTGTTGTTTAAAGATTAATTTAAAATTTATAATTTTTCGGTCATATAGTTGAGAATAAAATAATAAATATAAATGATAAATGATAATAATTGGCCTAATTCAATGTCAAATTGATCTATATCTCTTTGTTTCATTTAAGAGTTCATATCAGTTGTTAATTGATTTAATTAAAAATATTTATATTTAGATATATAAATTTTGTGAGGTATAAAACATAAAATAGTTAAGTAGTTTAATTATTAATTGTATAGGTCACAAAAGCATGTATTCTTTGGAAAATTATGGTGCTGTATTAAAATTTATAGTGACTATTTATAGGTAAAAATTAATGTTTGTTTAGTCAAAACAATGTATAAAGTTTTATTTGTTAAGTAGTTTATATTTTATAGACAGTTAGGTTGTACTGATTAAGAAAAACAAAATTTGGCACCCAAATAATATGATATTTAGTTTGATTAATTTTTTTTTTCAAAAAGCGTTAAAACAATTGTTGATTTAATGTGATGTATTAAATTGGCACATTGTAAAATATATTCTTAACCATAGATGTTAAATGGTGGTGTTAAAATATATAATTATTATAAGTACTCGTAGATGTGTTTATTAGGTGTTTATATAAATTTATATAAATGTAGGTATGTTTATTAGGTGTTTATATAAATTTAGATATGTTATTCATTTAGGTTTTAACTTTCTACACTTTTATGTGTTAGATAATATTAGGTTGAAATAAATTCAAGTATTCATTAGAGTTCTATCTTCCTACACACACCTATGAGGTCATAATATGACATCAAGATTATATATATATATATTAATTTAAATCAATGATAAGATTGAAAACTTAAAAAATGTAGTTGATTTCATTGTGGCATTGGATTTTGATCACCCACTCTAAATCATATCATTGAAATACCATGCCAAATTATTTAATAAGTACAATGACCAAAAAAATATCTTCCACACTATTTCTTGTGTTGCCTTCTAAGTTGTAGAAAACAGAATGTTCAAAGTTTCTTTAACTAATGAGATAAACCCACAAACTAGAGGGATGGAGGAAAAGATGAAGTTTTCACTAAAAATACATTCAACCTATATTATTTTGTATCGAAAGGTTGTTTATTTCAAAAAAGATTGTAAGTCACATATTTTACGTACAATATAGAATGGATTTCAGTTTTAAATATACCAAAGTGAACCATTCGATGAACAAAGTTATGTGATAAGTGAAGTATGTGTGATAAGTGAAGTATGTGCCTATCTTCTCTATGAATTACTACGTGGCTCCATGTTACTGTGTATAATTTTTTTATTATCTACATGTTATGGTATCGGTAGATGATGTAGTTTTAGATAAGAAGTTCGTCAAATAATCATCATTTTGATGGTAAAATTGTATGTTTTAATTATTAGAACAAGACATATGGATGAATAGTAAAGTTAAATATTGTTATTTAACAAACTTATACAAACCGCATCAGCTTTAGATCATAAATTTATGGCGGATATAAGATACTGATGTTGTGAGACATCAGATAATTCTGTTATTGAGAGAGTGTTTAGTTTCTAAGGAACAAATGCAAGCATTCTTCCCTCATTTTACTTTTAGAATAGCTAAATATTTTACATATCAATGTGTTATGTTCTGAATAGTTAGATATTTTTACATATCCATTTGTTAGATTTTAAATTATGCAAATGTTCTCACTATTGTAAATTCAAAAGTTATTTTTAGATTATTGGTGACCATGTCAAATGGGTAATTGAATTATTAAGGATATCGATTGATTGGGCTTTTAAGATGAGGTGGTTAGCATTCAACATCTGTGGGAGCGGCGTAGCGAGTGAATATACTACGACATACTTTTCATCGAAGCATGATACACTGCTGCTATTGAACTTATAATGGGTGGCAGCAGTAACACCCCCTTATTTATAATAAAATGAGATATTACTTAAAATCCATAAACCAGCAAACATAGCACTAATATATTTCTAAACATAATTAAACAGTCTAAAATCTCTAAAATAATAATAAATCTCTAAAATGTCTAAACCAATAATATAAATGTAGAAATCTCTATTTAAATAATTAAGTCTAGATAATAATAAAATTTGAAATCCTAATCAATAAATCGGGTAACTCTCCCTTTTAAGCACCTGCCAGAAAAATAATACGGCATGAGCCAAACGCCCAGTACGGATTTGGAATACAGTTTATAAAACAAGGGATCGGAAATAAATAATCTATAATTTATAATAAATCAACAATTTTAAAAATAAGTAAGGCTTAAATAACGAGGGGTTAGGATATTTTATACCGAGAACAAAAAAGATACAAATACACACATCATAGGGTACCTAGTGCGTGCAACAGAATGGATAATATGTACGATATATACAACGTCACCATAAATCAAATCACAAATAAAACTCTGGGTGCACCCACGTATCTTGAACAAATATCAAATATGCAAAAACTCATCCCAAGAGCTAACAGAAGGATACGTCGTGACCAATCACACTGTCACGGAAGTGTCATGTCACTGGTGTCGTAATGACATGGTTGTAGTAACCGTACAGCTGGTTAACTCGGTATATCCTATATCACGCTAAGGGTTCAAATTGAAAATAATATTTCTCGCAAAATTTAAAAATCACATCAGACAAATAATTCAGATTTCAAAGTAGAGGGTGTCATAAATAATTTTAAAACCAATTTTCGGGAGTCAAAATAACCAAAAAATATTGACGGAGCGAATAAATATAAAATTCAACAAATCAGAGATATTTAATTTCTAAGAAGAAGAGTACTGAATAAAAATGGGACATAATCCGTACCTCAAAATCTGTAACTAAATTTGCTAACGATATCCTCAACTTATCCGCTAATTTGGGGGCTATTAATCTAAATCACAAAATATAATTTGGTTAACGTGCATTCTTACTACATTCAATAATTAATTTCATCCCTACTACTAGAATATTCATTATCTATAACTTCGTTAACACTGGCCTGAACCACTCACCTGTACAAATTGCATCGAAGCTCCGGACTTTCTTTTATAACTACCTTAATTTTAATATTTAAACCAATATTACTGTTTCTAATAGACTTAATAATTAAGTAGAGTTCATTCACTTCAAAATATATAATATATTATTTTGGACTATACATAAACAACCCCTGCCACAAATTTGGTCAATTAAATATTAACATGTCATGCCTAATTTATTTAAATATTAAGAATTAAGATCTCATCTCTTTTAATATATGAAGTTACATGTAGACATTAAAGTTTAACTAATCGGGAGACCAACTAGCATGGAAAATAATATTATAGTCTTGGAATCTCTATTTAGGTGCAAAACTGAATCACATAATTAATGATAAGTAATAGCTTGAGACTTTATTGGCAATAATCGAACTAATTTATGAATATGGTTACCTGATCTTTTAAGAGCTTGAAAGCTAAAAGCGAATTAACGCCTTTATTTTGCTCTGCTTCTTTTCCTTTTCGGTTCTCTGGCTCTGTCTCTCTCTCCACTTCGTTTTAGGGTTTCAATTAAATGTAAATTTGTTTAATTAAGGGTCATGTCAACTATATATAGGTTTTATAACTACTCCCCTTTTTAATATAATTACTACTTACTCGATTACAAAATCTTTTATATTTCTAGTTCTAATTTAAATCAAATTCTTTATTATTACTATTATTATTATTATTATTATTATTATTATTATTATTATTATTATTATTATTATTATTATTATTATTTTTATCTAAACCATTCAAAATTCGCATATATTACGGCAACATACTGTCTTATGATTTCCATCAAAATTAATTATTTATTTGGTACTAACTTTTTGATATATTGATTGAGAGCATTCATATAGGACTAATGATTCAGATTTTTATTATTGTTTCATATTGTGTGCCTACAATATTAGTGTTGATACTTTTTTACTAGTTCTCATTCTTGTTGAGATTGAAATTGTCATTGAAACCTCGTTTTCTAAATTATCAAAGATTTAATGACAAAGTATTGAAAATTATCAAAATCACTTTGATATTATTAAAGGGAAGATTTGAGTTTTATTTGAAAAACCTGCAAATGTTTTGAGGCTTCCTAATGATGGTTTGAGGATGATGTTCTTAACAGACACAATATGTATATGGTATCAGAGCTACGTTTAGTGTATGGCAAAAGAGAATACGATGGAGACAAC
The DNA here is from genome assembly GCF_009905375.1 of Apium graveolens. Classification (NCBI taxonomy): domain Eukaryota; kingdom Viridiplantae; phylum Streptophyta; class Magnoliopsida; order Apiales; family Apiaceae; genus Apium; species Apium graveolens. Next base: position 116,947,313 of record NC_133654.1, read on the forward strand.
TAAAAGTAAGGAGAATGCAGTAGGTCTGAATTACCCAATGCTAACAAGAAGTAATTACACAGCATGGTCGTTAAATATGATAGTTTTTATGCAAGCTCATGGGGTGGGGAGTGCAGTGGAGCCTAAAGGTGCTAAGGCCACGATAGAGGAGAAGACAGACAAAACGACACTAGTTGCAATTTATCAGAGTATTCTAGAGGACATGTTACTCACAATTGCAGACAAGCAAATGGCCAAATAAGCATGGAATACGCTGAAAATATTATGTCTGGGAGCAGACCGGGTTCAAATGGCATGAATTCAGACGCTCAAGGATGACCTTGAGTCCTTGACTATGAAGGACACGGAACTGATAGATGATTTCTGCTTGAGATTAAATGGCCTAGTTACTAATATCCATACCTTGGGTGAGACAGTAAAAGAAGATTATGTGGTGAAGAAACATTTATGAGCTGTCCGTTCAAAGTTTCTACAAATTACATCGGCGATTAAACAATTTGGTGACATAGAAAAAATGGGTTAAAGGCTCATGAAGAGAGGTCAGGGGGACAAACTATTTTATGTTTTATACGTCATAAAATTTACATATTAAATATACATATTTTCAATTAAATCAATTAACAATTGGTATGAACTCTTACATCAAACAAAGAGATATATATCATAAATTATTAATCCATATTTGCTCTAAATTTGACATTCAAATAGGCCAATTATTATCATTTATCATTTAAATTTATTATTTTATCCTCAACCGTATGACCAAAAAATTATAAATTATAAATTAATATTTAAACACCAAAGATAAAAGAAAAGAAAATATTATATATACTTATTTTGTTTATTATATTTTTCAAAGTTATTATTTCCTAATTTTTATACACTTAACACACCTGTACAAAAAATAATAGTTTTGTGAGGCCCAAACCCCACCCTTTTAAGGTAATCAGGTACCATTGTGGGCACACCTATATTAAAATAATAAGTTCACTAGAGGCCACTCCACATATGTAAATGGAGCCTCCACAGTTAATGTTTCTTACATAGATAGTACAAATACTACTATAAGTGGAAGATAAGATACAAGTAGTCTTAGTACATTATTACACATGATGATAATATAAAAAATGTATTATCTATTCTTCTTCTTTTTTCAAAATTTTTACCCAATTTTTTGATAACCTAAAATTATTATACATTTATAAAGATATATTTTTCCTAGCGATTTCAACCTATATTATCTCTCTATCTATATAAGACAATATTTTTTAGTTTTTTTTAGGAAAAAATAATTCATTTGCATCATTTCATATTTTTGTTTTTATTAATATATTTGTAAATGTTATTAGGATAGATGGTAAGAATACTACATAGGCTATTATGACTGAAGGAACTTGACTCATAATATTGTTCAAAAGCAATATTATAATATTGTTCAAAAGCAATATTATAGCTCAATATTATTATAATACTAATATCACCACACATATAGGTACATTATTTTGTCTCTTACAATTTAACTTTAATTACAATTTAACTTTATGTACCTGAATGTTATCCAAGGTATTAAATTTGGTGATGGGTTAAAACTACTATAAGATTTCAAATATGCACACATTATATTGTCATGGAATAGTACTTTCACATAACTAATAGTAAACCCCATAATGATACGGTTGATAAATAAAAAAATATAATTACAATTAAATATTTGAGCAACACCATTTAACATATTGGTTTAAATATATATTTTCCAACCACACATTTATGCTAATTTTATATATAACATAAAATTCAATAATTGTTTTAACAATTTTATAGGAAAAACTTTAAACAAACTAAACATGATATTATTTTGGTGCCAATATATATATATATATATATTTATATATTTATTTATTTATATATATAGGTTGAAAAACCAAAATAACCATTTTTAAATAACAATCGTCGAAAATACCATGTTTAAGTTATCCAAAATAACACCAGATACTCACATGAGTATCGTGTTGATTTATATACTAAATGGAGTAACATATGAGATAGTCTTTTGTCAGTAGAGTATCATCTAAAATTTTAAAATTTTACTTTTATTTTTTTAAAAAAATATTTTTTTAAAAAAATTAAAAGTGATACTAAGCTGGGAAAGGAGTCACTACAAGAAAACAAGGCTAAATACAACCGCACAAATACAACCGATATCAAATTCAACCGTTTTCGGTTGAAATTAAGGGCGCGGCTAAATACAACCGCATGCGGTCGTATTTAAATACGGTCATATTTAGGCGGTCGAATTTAGTACTAATTATAACCGAATAAATACAACCGTATTTATATACAACCGTATACGGTTGAGTTTAGGTGTGCTCCTAAATTCAACCGCATTCGGTCGAATTTAGTCTTACTAATTACAACTGAATAAATACAACCATATTTATATACAACCGTATACGGTTGAGTTTAAGCGTGCTCCTAAATTAAACCGTATACGCACGAATTTAGCCTTGCCAAAAAATGGAGGGAATTTTCCCGCCAATGAATTTTGTACTAAATTCAATCGATTTCGTTCAAATTATTTTTAAAAATGGCGAAAAATTTCTGGAAAAAAATATAGAATAAAATTTACACGAAATTTATATTTTAGTTCTTACAAAAAAGATTATTATGGTAGTTAGATATTTATCATTCAATTAATAATTATAGTTTGAGTTTCAATTTATTTTGTATTTGTTTTAAATTATAATCCACCCATACGGATATGAAAATTGTTGAAAAAAAAGTTCACGGAAAAATGTAAGTAATTTGAATATTTAAATTTTAACTATTTTAACATCCGTACGGTTGGATCATTCATTAATATTTTTAAAAATATCGAAACATCAATATGGGATTAAACACTAGTTAGAAGTACTGGTCAAACTACTCTTTGACTACTAAAAAGGCAAACCAAATATATTTATTTTTTTCTAAAATTTTTGTCATATCACTAAAATATATAAATCTTGACATCCGTACGGTTGGGTCATTCATTAATATTTTTAAAAATATCGAAACATCAATATGGGATTAAACACTAGTTAGAAGTACTGGTCAATTTACTAGTTGACTGTTAAAAAAGCAAACTAAATATTTTTTTTTTCTAAAATTTTTGTCATATCACTAAAATATATAGATCTTGACATCCGTACGGTTGGATTATTCATTAATATTTTTAAAAATATCCAAATATCAATATGGGATTAAACACTAGTTAGAATTATTGGTCAAACTACTCTTTGACTATTTAAAAGGCAAACCAAATATATTTATTTTTTTTCTAAATTTTTTGTCATATTTAAAATATATAAATCTTGACATCCGTACGGTTGGATCATTCATTAATATTTTTAAAAATATCGAAACATCAATATGGGATTAAACACTAGTTAGAAGTACGGGTCAAATTACTCTTTGACTATTAAAAAAGCAAACCAAATATATTTATTTTTTTCTAAACTTTTTGTCATGCCACTAAAATATATAGATCTTGACATCCGTATGGTTGGATCATTCATGAATATTTTTAAAAATATCGAAATATCAATATGGGATTAAACAGTAGTTAGAAATACTCGTCAAACTACTCTTTGACTATTAAAAAGGTAAACCAAATATATTTATTTTTTTCTAAAATTTTTGTCATAACACTAAAATATATAGATCTTGACATCCGTACGGTTGGATCATTCATTAATTTTTTTAAAATATCGAAACATCAATATGGAATTAAACACTAGTTAGAAGTACTGGTCAATTTAATAGTTGACTATTAAAAAAGCAAACTAAATATATTTATTTTTTTCTAAAATTTTTGTCATATCACTAAAATATATTGATCTTGACATCCGTACGGTTGGATCATTCATTAATATTTTTAAAAATATCGAAACATCAATATGGGATTAAACACTAGTTAGAAGTACGGGTTAAATTACTCTTTGACTATTAAAAAAACAAACCAAATATATTTATTTTTTTCTAAACTTTTTGTCATGCCACTAAAATATATAGATCTTGACATCTGTACGGTTGGATCATTCATTATTTTTTTTAAAATATCGAAACATCAATATGGGATTAAACACTAGTTAGAAGTACAGGTCAAATTACCAGTTGACTGTTAAAAAAACAAACCAAATATATTTATTTTTTTCTAAAAATTTTGTTATATCACTAAAATATACAGATCTTGACATCCGTACGGTTGGATCATTCATTAATATTTTTAAAAATATCGAATCATCAATATGGGATTAAACACTAGTTAGAAGTTCGGGTCAAATTACTAGTTGACTGTTAAAAAAGCAAACCAAATATATTTATTTTTTTCTAAAACTTTTATCATATCACTAAAATATACAGATATTGACATCCGTACGGTTGAATCATTCATTAATATTTTTAAAAAATAGAATCATCAATATGAGATTAAACACTAATTAGAAGTACGTGTCAAAATTACTAGTTGACTGTTAAAAAAGCAAACCAAATATATTTATTTTTTTCTAAAAATTTTATCATATCACTAAAATATACAGATCATGACATCCGTACGGTTGGATCATTCATTAATATTTTTAAAAATATAGAATCATCAATATGGGATTAAACACTAGTTAAAAGTACGGGTCAAATTACCAGTTGACTGTTATAAAAACAAACCAAATATATTTATTTTTTTCTAAAAATTTTGTCATATCACTTAAATATACAGATCTTGACATCCGTACGGTTGGATCATTCATTAATATTTTTAAAAATATAGAATCATCAATATGAGATTAAACACGAGTTAGAAGTATGGGTCAAATTACTAGTTGACTGTTAAAAAAATAAACCAAATATATTTATTTTTTTTCTAAAATTGTTGTCATATCACTAAAATATACAGATCTTGACATCTGTACGGTTGGATCATTCATTAATATTTTTAAAAATATCGAATCATCAATATGGGATTAAATAGTAGTTAGAAGTACGGGTCAAATTACTATTTGATTGTTAAAAAACAAACCAAATATATTTATTTTGTTCTAAATTTTTTGTCATATCACTAAAATATACAGATCTTGACATCCGTATGGTTGAATCATTCATTAATATTTTTAAAAATATCGAATCATCAATATGAGATTAAACACTAGTTAGAAGTACGGGTCAAATTACTAGTTGACTGTTAAAAAAACAAACCAAATATATTTATATTTTTCTAAATTTTTTATCATATCACTAAAATATACAGATCTTGACATCCGTACGGTTGGATCATTCATTAATACTTTTAAAAATATTGAATCATCAATATGGGATTAAACACAAGTTATAAGTACATGTCAAATTATTAGTTGACTGTTAAAAAAAGAAACCAAATATATTTATTTTTTTCTAAAATTTTTGTCATATCACTAAAATATACAGATCTTGACATCCGTACGGTTGTATCATTCATTAATATTTTTAAAAATATCGAATCATCAATATTTTTAACCATAAATCCCCCCATCTGTAAATTAATTAAATTGACACTTCTAAATACAACCGACAGTTAAATTTAGTACCACGTCAGCGATCCGCGTGATTTAGATATAACGTTCCAAATTCAACCTCCTAAATAATGATCCAACGGTGGATTTTATATGTTATAAAACATTATTATAAATCAAAACAAAAAAATTATAAAAGAAATAGTTTTTAACCTAAACCCCCACCTCCCTCCCTGTTGGGCACGCACAACCCCCTCCCCCTTTCACCCTCTCTCACCGCACACCCTCTCTGTTCCTCAGTTTTTTTTTTCCGGCGAAAAATCATGAGTGACTTCGCCAGCTGAGTGTCCTGAGTACTTCCGTTGGATAAATGAAGATCTAAGCCCCTGGAGGAAGACCGGTATTACAGAGGAGATGGTGGAGCGAGCCAGAAGGACAGCAAATTTTCGTCTGGTAATACTAAATGGGAGAGCTAATGTAGAAACAAATCATAGATCATTTCAAACCAGGGATGTTTTTATACTATGGGGGATTCTGCAATTGTTGCGGTTGTACCCAGGCAAGGTTGTACCGGTGGTGAGGCCGCAGATGATTGTGTGTACCCGCCTAGTTCTCCATGGATTTTGCTCTTATTTCTCTTTAAATGGGATTTGCTCTGTTTAATGAGAAATCAAAAAAATTCAAGAAACAACAGCTTAGTTTAAAAACAGGTTAGTTGGTTCAGGTATTTCATCAAATAGCTTAAAGGCATCATTTAAAAACTCAAACTCCCCGTACAATTTGTGAGGGAAATGGAGACATTTAGTGGAAGGCTGTGGAGGGATGAGATAAAGGAGAAGAGGGAGAGAGAGAGGGGTGGGGGCCGAATGGAGGGGTGGCCGGGAGAAATTCCGGGCGTTGGCCGGAAAGGCAGATGAAGAAAAATAAGTTTTAATTTATTTTTTACTTTAAAAATCTATATTTAGATTATTTTTTTTTTAAATTTATGTTAGTTAATTCAACCGAATGCGGTTGATTTTAGAATCTTATCTTTGACTATATATGGTTGAATTTAAGTTTTTGGCGGGCACTTTAAATTTTTTTTAAAAATTCAAAATTTTGGGCGGAATTTTTAAATTTCAAGTAAAAATTCAAATTTTACTGAATACGGTTGTATTTAAGCGGTTGTATTTAGCCGGTCGTATTTATCCGGTCGTATTTAGCCGGTCGTATTTAGTGTAAATACAACCGGTCTGCTAAATATTACTCGAGCATTTTCGACCGGTCGAGAAACCGGTTGTATTTAGCTAAATACAACCGGAAACGGTCGAATTTAACTAAATACAACCGATTTTTTGCCGGTTGTATTTACCCGTTTTTTTTGTAGTGAGTACGAGCACTGATACTCCACTAACAAAAGATCTGGCATGATACTCTACTGACAATGGAGTATTATTCTGATGCTCCATGGCGTATCATGATACTACAGTGGAGTATCTAGTGACTATTTTGGGCACCTATATTTTACGCAAAAGGACGTGAAAACCAGGTATTTTCATCATTTTTTCATATATATATATATATATAAAATTCTATTGATACCGCATTAAACTGGAGACGTAGATACCATTCATCTTTATTGTTTATTATTGATGGTATGGTTACTTTCATTTGTATACATATTTTTTGTTTTGTTTTCTAAAGAGAGTGGACCAATAAACCCCCCTTTCTACAATCTTAATATAGCCTAACTTTTTCATCTTATCATTTATTTAGTTTCATTTTTTTCAGTTATAACAAAAATCAAATAGCTAAACTTTTATACAAGATTAATAAGTAGGGTTATTTATATATTATAATTTATTCAAAAGTTTTTATTTTTAATGTTATTGTTAATAAAATTTGATTTGTTTTATTTTTAATTAGAAGAGAATTTGAATAATATGTGAAAGAGTTGAATACTATTTTCTTTTACGTTTTTACTATATTATTTACCATTCAGGCAATTAATAATCAAAACTATATAAAATAATTTTTATTTTTTTAATAATAAATTTATTTTGGTGTAATAAAAGTATTAATCACTTTTTCTTTTTTATATTCAATTTTGATAAATATATCAAAAATAAAAAATTCAATTTATGGGTAAAACTTTTTTATCATGTACCGTACATCAAACATATTACTAAATTGCAAAATAATTTATTATTAGTTCATGTTTTGTAGTTCATATAGATGATACGAATACATATGCAAGATATTGCATTTTATTTACGAGATAATTCATGAGGTTTTTGTGATAAATTTTTTGTATTTATGAATTTATTAAATAATTTTTTTGCCACACTCTATTCTATGACATACTTAATAATATATAATTTAATTATGGTATACTATATGTCTATATGTTGTTCTTATAAATATAAATTTTAGGTTAGCATGTTAGTTATATTTAAAATTTATTTAAAAGTACGGCACTTCAAAATTCAAAATTTAATGTCGCGTACTTTGTGTCAATTTGGAGGGCACATCATTTTTAATCTAATGGTGGTTAGTAGGTCTCCACTACTCCAATTATTAGGGGTCTCCACAAGATCTCATATATATATATATATATATATATATATATATATATATATATACGGGAATGATGAAATACAAACTAAATTAAAATAGAAACTTAAAACTAATGTAAGTCATTAGATCTACCTAATCTAATGGTCCTCTAATCACACCACCCAACTACCCTGCACCCTCCCACCCTCCCACACCCGATTTCCGCTTTTCCCCTCCATTTTTAATTTGATATTTCGCGTCAAACCGTATTTTTTCCTCCGTTTTTAATTTGATATTTCGCGTCAAACCGTATTTTTTTAAAAAAATCTGATTTTACTGTATTTTTCTAAATCTCTCAACGATGGATTTGCATAACATATGTGTTATATTTCGAATTAATTTTAAAAAGAAAATTAATTGATTTCTAGTTTTCATTATGAATTGGTTTTTATTGGAGTAGCCACATATATATATATATATTAAGGGTATTCAGTGGGTTACTTATTTATTAAAGTAACTAGTTTTGATAGGTCCACGTATATAATATACAGTATACGGGTTCTTGACCCACTACACAGAGTCATTTACACCTAACTTTTTACATCATTTACTAATTTTGTTGTTCTCTCTATCTTTTATTTTTTACTTTTTATAAATTTTTTATACCTGATTCTATACTTTTTATACGTGCTTTATCAATTGTTTTTCAATATTGTTGTATATCTTTCTATAATTAAGTGTATTTATGTTCTTATTAATGTTATGTTCTCCTATTATTTTAACACGTTAGATCATAATTGAACATATATTTTATTGTGGTCTACTATTTTTTATATTATTTACTTTTTCTACTCCAAAATTTTATTTATGTAGCATGTATTATTATATCTCCACTAAAATTTATATATTTTCCCTAACTATTTTGCATGTGTACGGTATTTTATTTTTTATTATTAAGTGTTAGTTACTTTTTTATTTATTTGTGTACTGTAAATTTAGGTAACTATGTACTCCAAAGAACTATGTACTCTAAAGATGTTATGTATGTATATGTACTATAATGATGTTTTGTGTCTATTTTGTATTTTCTATATTTATTTGTGTACTGTGATTTTATTTTTTCTTTAGTGTTCTGTATTTTTAATAATATTGTGTTCTATATTATTCTTGTATTCATTGATTAAATTTATTTCTATGACCTGTATTTTTTTGAATTCTTTATTTAATGTTCTTTTTAGTTTTTCTTATTTTTCAATCCTTTATGGTAGGGATTAAACATATTTGAAAAATAAATTTGATGAAAAAATAAAAATTACTGAACGCATGAACACATTTTTTTATTACAAATAAACTTATTTTGATCAAAAAATAAAAAAGTTTACGTCTTCTATAATTAGAACATGTAAAAATTTGTTTAAAATATTGTAATTTAATATATTAAAATTTGTATGACATATATATAATATATATCTTTCTTTTCTCAATTAAATTTATTAAAATTTACACTTAAAAAATATATATTGAATTTAAGAAATTTTTTTCACTAAAATTTATATTTGAAAAGAAAATTAATCTAAAAAGGGTCAGCATGTGACATTATTTTTTAAAATTTTTTTTAATGTTATACTGGTAATTTCAGAAATTAGCATTTTAATAAGAAAAATATTGATCATATTATGTTTAAAAAGGATAAGTTAGATTAGAATATATAAGAAGACAAAGAAAAAAAAATATAAGATGTACATATGAAAAGTAAATATGTAATGTGCATTTTTTTAGGTTTTGACAGTTATTTTTTAGGTTTTTTAGATAATCTAGAGCATCAATGATCAAAAGAGTTAGCATATAAGTGATTCATTATAATTACTCTTCTACAAAAAGTTTAATCAAATACACCCAAATCATTACAAGATATTTCAAAATAATACATGAATAAATACTAGTAATACTATCAAAAAAATGTATTTTCTATTGGTATTCTTTTTTTTACAAATATTACTTAATTTTTCATAACCTAAAATTATTATAGATTTATAAATATATATATTTTTCTTTCAATTTCAACCTATATTATTTTAGTTTTTTAGGAAAAATTAATTAATTCTCATCATTTTTTAATATAATTTTTCTTAATATATTTGTAATTGTTATTATGATTGATCTTAGAGATTAGTAAATAATCTATTATCAAGGAAAAATTATTGACTCATACTAGTGATAAAAACCAATATTATAGCTCAATATTATTATTATAATTGTCTTTTAAGTCAAAAATAATACATGAATAAATACTAGTAATGCTATCAACAAAATGTCTTATCTATTCGCATTCTTTTTAAAAAATATTATTTAATTTTTCATAACCTAAAATTATTGTAGATAAATATGTAATGTGCATTTTTTTTTTGTGTTCTTAAACGTTGTTCCCTAATTTTGACAGTTATTTCTTAGGTTTTTTAGATAATCTAGAGCATCAATGATCAAAAGAGTTAGCATATAAGTGATTCATTATAATTACTCTTCTACAAAAAGTTTAATCAAATACACCCAAATCATTACAAGATATTTCAAAATAATACATGAATAAATACTAGTAATACTATCAAAAAATGTATTTTCTATTGGTATTTTTTTTTTACAAATATTACTTAATTTTTCATAACCTAAAATTATTATAGATTTATAAATATATATATTTTTCTTTCAATTTCAACCTATATTATTTTAGTTTTTTAGGAAAAATTAATTAATTCTCATCATTTTTTAATATAATTTTTCTTAATATATTTGTAATTGTTATTATGATTGATCTTAGAGATTAGTAAATAATCTATTATCAAGGAAAAATTATTGACTCATACTAGTGATAAAAACCAATATTATAGCTCAATATTATTATTATAATTGTCTTTTAAGTCAAAAATAATACATGAATAAATACTAGTAATGCTATCAACAAAATGTCTTATCGCATTCTTTTTTAAAAAATATTATTTAATTTTTCATAACCTAAAATTATTGTAGATAAATATGTAATGTGCATTTTTTTTGTGTTCTTAAACGTTGTTCCCTAATTTTGACAGTTATTTCTTAGGTTTTTTAGATAATCTAGAGCATCAATAATAAAAAGAGTTAGCATATAAGTGATTCATTATAATTACTCTTCTACAAAAAGTTTAATCAAATACACCCAAATCATTACAAGATATTTCAAAATAATACATGAATAAATACTAGTAATACTATCAAAAAATATATTTTCTATTGGTATTTTTTTTTTACAAATATTACTTAATTTTTCATAACCTAAAATTATTATAGATTTATAAATATATATATTTTTCTTTCAATTTCAACCTATATTATTTTAGTTTTTTAGGAAAAATTAATTAATTCTCATCATTTTTTAATATAATTTTTCTTAATATATTTGTAATTGTTATTATGATTGATCTTAGAGATTAGTAAATAATCTATTATCAAGGAAAAATTATTGACTCATACTAGTGATAAAAACCAATATTATAGCTCAATATTATTATTATAATTGTCTTTTAAGTCAAAAATAATACATGAATAAATACTAGTAATGCTATCAACAAAATATCTTATCTATTCGCATTCTTTTTTAAAAAATATTATTTAATTTTTCATAACCTAAAATTATTGTAGATAAATATGTAATGTGCATTTTTTTTTTGTGTTCTTAAACGTTGTTCCCTAATTTTGACAGTTATTTCTTAGGTTTTTTAGATAATCTAGAGCATCAATGATCAAAAGAGTTAGCATATAAGTGATTCATTATAATTACTCTTCTACAAAAAGTTTAATCAAATACACCCAAATCATTACAAGATATTTCAAAATAATACATGAATAAATACTAGTAATACTATCAAAAAATGTATTTTCTATTGTTATTCTTTTTTTTTACAAATATTACTTAATTTTTCATAACCTAAAATTATTATAGATTTATAAATATATATATTTTTCTTTCAATTTCAACCTATATTATTTTAGTTTTTTAGGAAAAATTAATTAATTCTCATCATTTTTTAATATAATTTTTCTTAATATATTTGTAATTGTTATTATGATTGATCTTAGAGATTAGTAAATAATCTATTATCAAGGAAAAATTATTGACTCATACTAGTGATAAAAACCAATATTATAGCTCAATATTATTATTATAATTGTCTTTTAAGTCAAAAATAATACATGAATAAATACTAGTAATGCTATCAACAAAATGTCTTATCTATTCGCATTCTTTTTTAAAAAATATTATTTAATTTTTCATAACCTAAAATTATTGTAGATAAATATGTAATGTGCATTTTTTTTATGTGTTCTTAAACGTTGTTCCCTAATTTTGACATTATTTCTTAGGTTTTTTAGATAATCTAGAGCATCAATGATCAAAAGAGTTAGCATATAAGTGATTCATTATAATTACTCTTCTACAAAAAGTTTAATCAAATACACCCAAATCATTACAAGATATTTCAAAATAATACATGAATAAATACTAGTAATACTATCAAAAAATGTATTTTCTATTGGTATTCTTTTTTTTACAAATATTACTTAATTTTTCATAACCTAAAATTATTATAGATTTATAAATATATATATTTTTCTTTCAATTTCAACCTATATTATTTTAGTTTTTTAGGAAAAATTAATTAATTCTCATCATTTTTTAATATAATTTTTCTTAATATATTTGTAATTGTTATTATGATTGATCTTAGAGATTAGTAAATAATCTATTATCAAGGAAAAATTATTGACTCATACTAGTGATAAAAACCAATATTATAGCTCAATATTATTATTATAATTGTCTTTTAAGTCAAAAATAATACATGAATAAATACTAGTAATGCTATCAACAAAATGTCTTATCTATTCCTATTCTTTTTTAAAAAATATTATTTAATTTTTCATAACCTAAAATTATTGTAGATTTATAAAGATATATATTTTTCAGCCAATTGAAGCCTATATTATTTTAGTTTTTTTAGGAAAAATTAATTAATTCTCGTCATTTTTTATGAAAATTTTTCTTAATATATTTGTAATTTTTATTATGATTGATCTTAGTGATTAGTAAATAATCTATTATGAAGGAAAAATTATTGACTCATACTAGTGATTAAAACCAATATTATAACTCAAAATTATTATTATAATTGCCTTTTAAGTCAAAAATATACTAATATCATAATACTACTATCACAGCACATATACATATAACATTTTGTCTCTTACAATTTAACTTTAATTATTTGAATCTTATTCAATAGATTAAAATTTATTGCGAGTGTGGCCTTAAAAAATTTAATCTAATTTAACTATAAGATTTTAATTATTCACACGTTATATTACCATGCCATATTACTTTCACATAAGTGATAGTAAACCACATAGTGGAACACTTTTTGTACACAATACACCTAAAAACACCAAATACTAAATAATAAAAATACCTTTACTGGCTTCATTAAAAATACACACCTACAAATATTTATAATTAAATAGTTCACAACACCATCTGACATATATGTTTAAATATATATTTTCAACCACAGACATATGCTAATTTTATATATATAATATAAAATTCAATAAATATTTTAACAATTTAATAAGAAAGATTTTAGGGAAACTAAACATGATATTATTTTGGTGCAAATATATATACGGGTTACTCCAATCAAACTCTCATATAACAAACACTAGAATCTAAATTAATAAAATTTCTAAATCACAGACAAAATATATTAGATGTGGTATACAAATTCATGGGTGTGAGATGGAGAAAAAGAGTCTTTTCCATTTAAGTAGACAATAAATCTCTCTTTTATAAAATATAAAACCTCCTTATAAAATAAGAAAATTTACCAAATATCACTTTTAAAATAAGGAGCATAAAATTAGCTCTTCTCTCATATCTTAAAATAAATTTTTAAGCGAATAGATTATTTAATATAGATTTTTACAAATAATCGTAAATAATATAAATAAACTCAATAAAATCATTTTAAAATCTCAAACAATCAAAATAAATCCAATTATTTTTTTTAAAGTCCCTCGTACTATTTTGAAAGCACCAAAGCAAACTTCATAATTTAATCACATTTCTATAATTTTATAAAAATGATTAAAGACCAACAGAATCCTTATAAAATCATTTAAAATACCACCAAGGGCAAATTTGAACACATATACATAAAATATCATGCAGACACGCAAGATCATCAAATATAATTCATATTTGAATTCTTCAACAGTTTAGTCCCTTTTAATACGCGTCCCGTTCAACTTAACGCGACAACACAGCCTAATACCTTAGCTGACTCATCAAACTTTACGTCCCCGATCACTATTATACAATAACGACAATTAACCAAATTATCACTTAATCTTTTATTTATTCACATAAATTCACAACTACAACACAAAATTATACTTTACTCACTAATATTACATCGCGAAATTCCAAGTCGCTACAATCTACCCCCTTAAAATAATTCTGTCCTCAGAATCTAGTCTAAACAAATAGATAGGGATACTCCTCTCGCATTTCACTTTCTAATTCCAATGTTGATTCTTCTATCTTAGGATTTCTCCAAAAAACTCTAACTAAAGGCACCACTTTATTTCTAAGCGCTCTCTCCTTTCGATCTAAGATTCACACCGGTTGTTCCACACAGGAAAGATTCACTCGATCACATGACTATCATTAACATTATACTTTTTAAATAAAGACACGTGGAATACATTATAAAGAAGTTGCATTTGCGGAGGTAACGCTAGCTCGTATGCTACTTTTCCGACTTGCTTAACACCTCGAAGGGTCCAATATATCTAGGACTCAACTTCCCTTTATTCCCGAATCTGGATAGACTTTTCCATGGAGAGATCTTTAACAATACTTTGTCCCTAGGTTTGAATATCATATCTCTTCTATTTTGATCTGCATACTTTCTTTGTCGATCATAGGCAGCTACCAGCCTTTTACGAATCACTTCCACTTTCTCTTTCATTTGTTGCACTGACTTTGGGGCCAACAGCTTGCGCTCGCCAACCTCATCCCAATAGGTAGGGGATCTGCATTTTCTTCCATACAACGCTTCATATGGCGGCATGCCGATACTTGCGTGATAAATGTTGTTGTAAGAAAATTCAATCAACGGAAAATGGTCGTCCCAATTTCCTTTGAAATCCAATGCACAAGTTCTCAACATATCCTCGATCATTTGAATAGTCCTTTCGCTTTGTCCTTTTGTCTGCGGATGATACGCGGTGCTCATTTTCAACTTCGTTCCCAAATGATCAAGAAATTGTCGTGAAAATCTTGAGTTAAATCTCGGGTCTCTATCAGATACGATAGACATTGGTACTCCATGACGCATTATGATTTCATCCAAGTACAGCTTGCCCTACTTTTCCAGTGAGAATCTTTCATTGATTGGTAAGAAACGTGCTGATTTTGCTAGTCAATCAACTATTACCCAAATGGCATCATGATTAGACTTGGTCTTTGGCAATCCTATCACGAAATCCATCGCGATATATTCCCATTTCCATTCAGGTATATCCAGTGATAGAAGCAATCCACTTGGCCGCTGATGTTTTGCTTTCACTATTTGACACATATAACATATACTTATTCATTCCACGATTTTCTTCTTCATGTTCGGCCACCAATAACCTTCTTCCAAATCCTTGTACATTTTCATACTCCCAGGGTGAATTAAAAATTTTAAGTTATGCGCTACGTGCAAAATCTCGTTCTTTAGTTCATCAACGTTAGGAATCCAAATACGCGAGCTAACGTGATATATTCATTTTTCATCCTTTTGAGCTCTCACCTCTTCTTCTGTCAATTGGTCCTTTTTGTGACTCATCACTTATTCTTGACAACATCGAATCTTTTCCAAAATCTCTGGATGAAATGTTATCGCATACTTTGCTTCATTTGTAAATTCTGGAACACGTACTTCTATTTCCAACTTCTTAAATTCCTTGATCAACTCTTCAGATGAAGTTAATACATTCAACCTTTCCTTGCGGCTCAAGGCATCCGCTACAACATTCACTTTTTCGGGATGATAACTTATCGTACACTCGTAATCTTTGATCAATTCCAACCATCTCCTTTGCATCATGTTCAGTTCTATCTGCGTAAAGATATAGTTAAAGCTCTTGTGATCCATATAAATCTCACACTTTTCTCCGTACAAATAGTGTCTCCAAATCTTAAGAGCAAACACAATTGCTGCCAATTCCAAATCATGTGTATGATACTTCTGTTTGTGCGGCTTTAACTGCCTTGATGCATATTCCATTACATTTTCGTGTTGCATTATCACACAACCTAGTCCTTTCTACGAAGCATCGTTATAGATTACAAACTCACCCTTTTCATCCGGTGGAACCAATATTACGGTAGTTACTAACCTTTTCTTTAACTTTTAAAAAATTTCCTCACACTTACCCGTCCAAACAAACTTCTTGTTCTTCCTTGTCAACTTAGTCAATGGGATAGGGATCTTTGAAAAATCTTAAAAGAATCTTCTATAATAACCCGCTAATCCGAGAAAACTTCTTACTTCCGTAGGAGTCTTTTACCTATCCCAATTCATCACAGCTTCTATCTTTACAAGATCTACTTTGTACCTTCATTATTAACTACATGCCTGAGAAACTGAACTTCTATTAGCTATAATTCACATTTTGAAAACTTCGCGTATAACTTCCCTTTCCTTAAAATCTCCAAATAAATCCTCAAATGTTCCATATGTCCTGCTTCCGTCTTGGAGTATATCAAGATATTGTCAATAAATATAATTAAGAACTTATAAAAATATTACTTAAACAATCTATTCATGAGATCCATAAATGCATCTGGTTCATTCGTCAAATGGAATGCCATTACCAAGAACTCATAGTGACCATATCTCATTCGAAATGCTCTCTTGGGTAAATCTTCCGCTTTGACCTTTAATTAATGGTATCCAGATCTTAAATCAATCTTCGAGAAATAGGTAGCTCCTTTCAGCTGCTAAAGTAAATCGTCGATTCGTGACAGAGGATACTTATTCTTAATAGTCAACTTATTCAATTCACGATAATCGATAAATAATCTTATGCTTTCATCTTTCTTCTTTATGAACAGCACTGGTACATCCCACGGGGATACACTCGGGCGAATTACTCCTTTGTTTAACAATTCTTGCAATTGCGTCGCTAATTCCTTCATCTCAATAGGCGCCATTCGAAAGGGAGTTTTCAAAACTGGTTCCGTTATATGAGCCAAATCAATTATGAATTCGATCTCTCGAACTCTGAACACTATATTATCAAATTGTTTCCGATTATTCGTGACAAGGATGTGTGGGATTCCATATCGGCATATCATATTCTCCTAGAAGAATTGGGCAATTTTCTTGGTGGTTATCTCGGCTAGTGCTTTAGCCTCAATCCACTTCGTAAAGTCGTCTATTGCTACCAGAATGAACTTCCTCAATCCCCATACTATATGAAATGGTCAAAGTATGTCCATTCCCCACTTTGAAAAAGGGATGGGTGTGCCGATAGATGTAAGCCTCTCTGGGGGTTATCGTACTATTGGAGCATGTCTCTGGTATCTGTCACATTTCTTCACATAGGCCTTTGCATCGGCTAGGATAGTTGGACAGTAGAATCCCAATCGAGTTATCTTGTGAGCGAGGGCCCTGCCCCCCAAGTGTTGTCTACAAATCCCTTCATGGGCTTCTTTAAGTGCCTTCTCCGCTTGAAGAGGTCTCAAGCACTTCAGATATGGAATAACAAAGGACAGTTTGTAGAGAAGGCCTTCAATCAAGGAATATCTTGATGCTCTGACCGACAGCTTGCGTACCTCCTGGGAATTACCGGGGAGCCATCTAGTCTCTAAGTGGGTTTTAATCGGGTCTGTCCAGCAGCTTATCACACCAACCAATGCTATCATATTTATGACATGAATAATAGTGGTGTTCAAGACCTTGAAGTAGATACATCTGGGATAGTATTCTATTTTAGACGAGGCGAACTGAAACAAGGAATCTGCCGTAGTGTTCTCCTTCCTTGGAACATGTTCTACGTACCATTCATCGAACTGAGTCAGTATTCCCTTTACGACTCTCATGTACTTGGCCATAGTATCATCTTTTGCCTTAAACTTTTCATTAACTTGAGCAACTACAAGTCTTGTGTCTCTACAAATCTTCAGGTTTTTGGCCTTCACGGCTCTAGCTAAGCCTAAGCCGGATATTAACGCTTCATATTCTGCTTCATTATTCATAGTTGGGAAGTCCAACTTTAAAGCATACTCAATCATAAACCCATCAGGGCTTTGCAAGACTAGGCCAGCACCACTATATTTTATTTTGGATGCTCCGTCAAAATGGAAAACCCAATACTCCTTCAGGGTTATTTCTTTATCCTTCTCTTTCTTTCCTTCTTCTGGGGTTACGATCTCTTGCCCCCGACTTTTTGGTCGTTAATGGTGCATTCGACCACAAAGTATGCTAAGGCCTGAGCCTTGATGGCCGTTCGAGGCTTGTACTTTATATAAAATTTTCTTAACTCAATTGCCCACTTGATGAGCCTTCCAATCACCTTCGGGCTACGAAGAATGTTCCTCAAGGGATGGTCCGTCTGGACTTCGATCTTGTGAGCCTGGAAGTATAGTCTCAACTTCATCGTGGCTGTGAGGAGAGGAAGCGCGAATTTCTCCATGGTGGAGTAATTCAACTCTGCTCCATGGAGCACCTTGCTTACATAGCATACAGGCTTCTGGAGCTTCTGCTCTTTCTTCACGAGGACTGCACTCACAGTATGTTCAGATATCGCGAGGTATAAATAAAGAGTGTCCCCCGGACTTGGTTTGGCCAACAACGGGGCTTCAGTCATGTACTTCTTTAGATGTTCAAAGGCTTCTTAGCCCTTAGCTGTCCATTCAAAGTCCTTCACCCTCTTAAGGGTTTTGAAAAAGAGAAGGCATTTATCTCCAGACTTGGAGATGAATCTCCCTGGACCTGCGATTCTTCCTGTCAGCTTCTGAACGTCCTTGATGGAACGTGGTAGCTCCATGTCTAGGATGTCTTTGATCTTGTCAGGGTTGGCCTTTATTCCCCTCTTAGAGACCATGTGATCCAAAAATTTTCCAGAACCAATGCCAAAAGCACACTTGGCTAGGTTTAACATCATCTTATGGTGCCTCAACACTTCAAATACCTCTCTGAGGTGACTAATATTATCGTCCTTTCTTAGTCTATTGACTAACATGTAATCAACATAAACCTCAACGGTCTTCCCAATTAGATGGACAAATATCTTGTTTAGCAACCTTTGGTAAGTAGCTCCTGCATTATTAAGTCCAAAAGCCATAACAAGATAATAAAATACACCAAAGTTAGTCATGAAAGATACCTTGGGGGTATCATCCTTATACAGTCTATTATGATTGTAACCACTGAAACCATCCATAAAGCTTAACATCTCTTTTCCAGCAGTGGCATCGATCAGGGTATCAATCCTTGCTAGGGGTAACAGTCCTTTAGACAAGCGTCATTCAAGTTAGCTGTGAACAATAAAGTGACTACACAATACAATTTAAATAATACAAATCGAATGATAAAGTGATTACAACTCAAACTATAGACTCTCTAAGATATAACGTGTATATATAATTTAGAGCCCGAGAGTATTTTAGAAACAATAAAGTTCAGTTAGTTGTGAGTGTTCTTGCTGCAATAAGTACATCATAAAAACTTAAAGAAACTTCATATATACAAATACACCAACGTTCAAAACAATCTCAAATACTTATATCGGTTATAATCCAATTATAACATTTAAGTTCGTTGGGATAATTTCCAATGTTCATGTATATGTTTGAAAGAAGAGAGAAAGAAAGAAAAATGATCAGAAAAAGTCTTTTCTACTTTGACAGAGTATAAAACATTTTTAATCAGATTTGTAGGAGATAGAGTTTAAAGATAAAATAAACTCCTACAAATTAGGAACTGTTTTGAAACAAGAAAACATTTTATAAGTGAGCTCTAGAATATATAAACCACATATAATATAATAGAGAAGTCCTTACGATTCGTTTGAAGAAATTCCTCAAATTTCTCCTTAAAAATTTGTTTCCTTGTTGGATGTGGATTGTCCAACTTGGCTTACTGTTATTCTGAATAAGGTTATCATAGCTTGTTGAAATAGATCATTGTCTTATGATAGCTTGCTATGATGATACTTAAACAATAATGTCATTAAGCTGATATATCATGCAATCATTCTCAAATAAAAACTCTCAAATAACAATATGATGCCTTGATGTGTTGTGATCATCAAAAACTAAGGAGTTACATGAATATGTATCTGATATTGATATGTATATATAATAAAATGTGGTAGTTATTATAAATTTATTTATACTCAATAATTTTAACAGTGGAATAATATTAGATTTTTTAAACTTTAAAAACATATATTTTATGGAAAATTATGGTGTTGTATTAAAAGTGTGTGATAGTGAATATTTGCATGTAAAAGTTTATTTTTGTTCAGCAAAAACTTTTACTCTCAATGTATATAGTTTTATTTGTTAACTAGTTTTGGGATTTATTGGTTGGTAGGTTGTAATTATTCACAAAATTTACATAGGTGTGTTATTGAAAAGTATATATTTAAACCTAGATGTCGAATAATGATGATGAAATAATTATTTGTAATTATAAATATTAGTATATGTGTATAAAGTAAGTATTAGTATTTTTTAATTTGTTAGCATGTTTTTAGGTTGTGTTTTTTTTAAATTTTGTTACTTACAAAAACTGTTCTAATGATCAGTAAATCTAAATATAGCAGTATTAATAAATTATGATTTTAGATTGTACACTTTTGAAAATTATGGTGTTGTATTAAAATTAAGAGTGAGTATTTGCATCTAGAAGTTTATGTTTGTTTTGTCAAACTTTTTACTCTGAATATATAAAGTTTTATTTTTAAGTAATTTATGTTTTATAGATAGTTAGGATCTACTTATTCATGGAATATGTATTTTTGGATTTTATATGATGTATAAAATTGGCATATGTATATGGTTGGAAAGTACATTTTTTTTTTGTTTTTTGCTAAATTAAGTATATATCAATAAAAGAACCAAGAACAACAAGGGATCTACCCTATGCTCTATGACAGGCAATAGAGAAACTATCTATAACCAATCTAGCAAAGATTGGAGATAGAAAGCAAAAAAGCAGGACCAACAATTAACTGAAAAGAAACCTACTACAAACTAATGCAAGGAATAAGATCAGGTCTATTAATTACAAGCTTAGAAAACCAAACAGAGCTTTGGAGTCTAGCAGAAATATCGTTGTTGATTCCTTTGGGCAGCTTCCCGGGACCAAAAATACCAGAATCATGAGCTCGAGCATTCCGCTCCCTCCAAACATGATAGCAGAAAGTCTGGGCATAGCAAAGCGCCACAATACTCTAAGGCTTGTCAGGGAACTCAGCCAAGTAAATGAGAAAGTTATTCCAGGAGTCATTAATAATAGACATCCCCAAAGATGACATAAGGATGCCCAAAATCCACCTATGTGAAATAGTCTCTCGGGAAGAAATACACACGTAGCATTGCTGAGAATTAACAATACCAAATCTATACAGACGTGCCAAAGTAGGAAGCCTCCCGTGACAAGAAATCCATTGGTGGTGAGCATAACGGTTAATGCGCAGTCTGTGCCAAATCACACGGTGCCAATGAACCAAATCACCTTTGAATCTTAAATATTTCCAAATGTCCCAGGTTTTAGTCTTGATTGCATCACGACCATCCCAGAACAAAGTATCAGGACTTGAAGCCAAGGCAGGAGAATCAAAAGTTTGAGCCAGTGAAGAAGGATAGGGTCCAGATGGTGACTTCTTGGATTTGCTCGAGGGAGACACTAACTGCCATTGTTAATAATTGCACTAAGTTTATCACCATGATGCATAGCACACTGAGAAATAATAAGAGAGGTCTTGTGAGAGGCTAAGCAAGAATTATGCCACCAGGGATCAAACCAAAGTGAGATTGCCTCACCATCACCAACTCGAAAGGAAACAAACTGCAAAGTCAGGGTACGAAGGTTGGGAATTTTTTCCAGATCCATGAACAGTCCGTAGGAAGCTTAGTTATCCAAAAATGCTTCCCTTCGAGGACAGTTTTATTAACCCAGGAAGCCCAAAGGGTACTAGAATTAGTGATGACCTTTAGCATGTGACCAATAATTTGAGCCTTGTTCCATTCGAGCAATCTTGGCACCTCCTTTATGATTAATATTTCCACGCCACAAGAATTTAGTAAGGAGAGACTGAATAGTTGAGTGGATTGCTCCAGATAATAAAAAGTGGTTGCACCAAAAAGCCTCAATAGCATAAACCACAGACTTGATGAGTAGAGTTCTCCCAGCCAAAGACAGTAACAAATTAGTCTAAGCATTAAGTCTGTTCATGATTTTGGTGACAAGGGGCATGCAGTCATTCACACTAAGCCTTGAAGTGATCAATGGAACACCAAGGAACCTAACTGGCAAAGTACCTCTGAGAATCAATAGGGAATCAAACCACTCAATAAAATTAGGATCACAGTTGCTTAAAAAGATGTTGCTTTTATGGATGCTAGGAGATAGACCACTCCAAAAGGAAAATTTAGCAATCGAATCCATAATATGCATAACCGAATTACGGGATCCATGAGAGAAAAAGAGAACGTCATCAGCAAAAAATAGGTGCGTCAGGCCCATTTCTTTACAATGCCAATGATATTTGAAATCCTGATGGACTTTGTTGAGGATGCTGGACAATATTTGCATAAACATGGCAAAGATATAAGGAGACATTGGATCCCCTTGGAGAATGCCCTTAGACCCTGGAAAATACCCGTGAATAACACCATTTAGCTTTACAGAAAGCGAGTAGTGCAAAGATAAGCTTTGATCCACCTGATAACAATGTCTGGGAAATGAATCCTACACAAAATAGCCATAATAAAGTCCCAGTTTAAAGAATCGAATGCCTTATGAAGGTCAATCTTGAGTGCACACTTAGAGGAGCCTGAGTCCCTATCATAGCCACTGAATAATTATTGAGCAAGCAATATGTTGTCAGATATAGACCTTCCCGGAATAGATGCAGATTAAGCAATATCAATGATAGAAGGCATGATTAATTTAAGCCTTGCTGCTACGATTTTGGATATGCATTTTTATACATAATAATGCAAAGGGAGATAGGGAGAAAATCACTCATAATAGTGGGCGAATCTACTTTAGGAATAAGGGAGATGAATGTTGAGTTTATACCTGAGGGAAAACCCAGTCTCAAAAAAATTCTTTACTGAAGGAAAGAAATCAAGCCTTGTGGTGCTCCAGGTAGCCAAGAAAAATTCGACATTAAAGCCATCAACCCCGGGAGCCTTATTTTTCTTCAATTTCTTCAAGGTATCAAGAATAATAGCATCTGTGACTTGAGCACAAAGCAAAGTAGCCTGGGCCTCAGTAAGGACCTTGCAATCCACAAGCTCCAAATCAATACAAGAGTGAATAATCTCAGGCGCCAACAGGTTTTTGAAGTAATTGACTGCTAAGTTAGCACACGGTAACTAGCCATGCACCATGGTTCCCGAATCCTGAAGAGCTAGCACCTTGTTATGATTCCAGTTTGCTTTACATTGTTTGTGGAAAAAGAGTTATTTCCATCTCCAAGCCCCATCCACTTCACTCTATATTTTTGAAGAAATAAATATTCGTCCTCGACAAGAGCCATATTGAGCTTGATAATGAGGTCTTTTTCCAATGTAAGAAGGGTGGGATCTCCATTATTGATCATACACATTTGGATATCCTCTAGATTAGCTCTTACTGTCAGGACATTAGAAAATGATTATAGCAAGGGCCAGAGTATTGTAAAGACCAGGCTTTTTTAATAACATCATGAAACCCAGGAATATCGACCATGAAGTTGAAGAACTGAAAATGGTTGTTGAGCTTTTGAAGTTGCATTGGCTCTTCAAAAAAGATAGAATTGTGGTCCATGATGCCACGAGGTTTGACAAAAACATTTCCCTCGATAAAAGAATTTAACCAGTGACCATTAGCTATCATTCTATCTAAGTGTTTTAGCACAGGGTTATTTTGACGCTTGTTGGTCCAAGTAAATATATCCCCCACTGTACGCACATTATCAAGACCACAGTTAGCAAGACAATCTTTGAATGCTTGCATTGCTGGCGTCTAATGTTCCATGCCGTCAGAAATTTCACCAAGACTAGTAACACAATTGAAATCACCGAGGAGGCACTAAGGTGATGTAGTAGTACTCAAAGACAAGCAATAATCCCACAGAGGAACTCGTTCTATTGCATTATTGAAAGCATACACAAATGATACTAAAAAGGAGATGTTCTTTTATAGAAAAATAGCATTACAAGTAATAACCTGACTAGAGATCTAGTGAATAGAAATATCCCACACACTGGGATTCCAATCAACCCATACACGACCATTGTAATGGTGATTATAGTTAAATAACCATTTCCAGTCCCTACGAATTTTCTTCTAAATACTTAGAGCATTACCACTCTTGACTTTAGTTTCTAAAACTCCCATGTGGTTAACTTTATTAGATAGAATAAAATTTTGCAACTCTTTTTTATGAGAGGCTTTGTTGATGCCCCTTACGTTCCAAGCTGCAAAATTCATTTCAAACGTCTGAGCCTACGGGGATGAACAGCCAGTGCAGGACTCTTTTTATGTGCTGAACTTTTCCTGTTTACCACCTTTGTAAACCCATCTTCATCGATTAAATCAGACTTTGGAGCTTTGAGTTCAATGATAATGTGTGCTTTTGGTGCAATAACTACTGCAAATGTAGGTACAAGAGTTTCCACTGTTTGTTCCTCCAACTGAGTCGAAGCATTTACCAAATCATTGGTGTCAATTTCTTTGCCAGATTCCCTGTCAAATTTTTCTAAGTTGTCAACATTATCTGTGTTGCCATCCTGTTGCTGAACATCCTCAAGAGTCTTATCACCATCCAATACCAGATCACAGCCCAAGAATTCACCAAAAACCAGAGGGTTAATATCTTCATTGTTTACATTAGTAGTAGCACTAGGACCATCATGTTGTACTTGGGCTAATTCATTGGAAGGCTGATTTTTCTTTGCCAATTTTGAAGCACCCTGAGTGACTCCCTCAGGTCTTGGTCTAGGATTCGGTTTGACAACATTAGGGTTATGAGCACACCTCAAGAAGGAGTGCCCAAATGCTTTACAGTGGTTGCAAGAGTAAGGTAACTGTGTGTAAACTATGTTAACCTTGACTAATTCCTCCTCATCAAACTCATCTTGAACTGGCACCCAAACAAAGTCTGGCCTTGGGCTAGAATAGGAAAACATCACCTGAACAGATGCATACTTAGTGGGCTCAAATCTTGCAGATGTTTCATCAAATTTCAATGGCAAACCCACTACCTTTGTAATGTGAGTAAGACCATCCCGAGACCAATATGAATGTGGAACATCTTCCAGTTTTAACCAACAAGGAATTGATTCTATGACATTTTTCTTAAATTTGTTAGCTTCTATCCAAGGTATTAAGTAGAGAGTTCGATCCCAATAACAACCGAATTTAAGTTAAGAACATCTTGCTTCTCCTTATCAGAATTGAATTTTCAAGTGAAATAGCCCTTGGAGCTATAAAACACTCTGCTCAAGCCATGATTTTTCTAATACTTAAAAGCTTGCTCACGCACAAAACGAAAATCGAAACTTCCCCCAATGAAATGCCCTATGATACTAGTACTCCAATTTTTATGAGAATTGGCAAGAAAATCCTTAGGTGGTCTAACTGTTGTTGAACCATCCTCATTAAAAGTAATTTTTGCAGCATCATTAGGTGTGGGTTCCTTAGTAGGAATGCTCTTACTTACAATAGAACTCCAGGTATTCTTATTTTCAATATTAGCATCATTATTTGGTAAAGGTTTCGTGCGTGAACTAGACTCAAACACACTCTCCTTTAAAACATAAACTATAAGTATACCATTTTGCACAGAGACACTATCATGTAAATCTTCCAAGGTAGGGGGTTAGTACGAACTGTACCTGGATTCTTAGTTGTCACAGAGGCTAAAGATTTAGTAGAACCCTTTGGGGAGTTATCCTTGATAGGGCCAGAGTCATTCCTGGTAGAACCACCATCCAAGATTAATCTAGTTTCTTCATAAATTCTTTGAGCCGTAGTAGTTGACCACTCACTATTCCGAGCAGCTTCTACCAAGAATACTTGATGATCAATTGCTGGAAGAGCTAAGAAAGGGGGAGCCACGTAGTTGCGTCCAATGAAATTAGAAAATATTAGAAAATTCCTCCGAGTTCATGCTACCCGAGTTTTCAGAATCCGGGACCCCATGACAATCAAAAAGATATGAAATATGAAATATGCGTGTATAGAGTGAGTGAATAAAGGGACCAAGATGAAGGTCCGAAGAAAATTCAGGTTCAAGAAAGAGAAGGAAGGACTGCTGGATAATAGCATGCAGTGGATATTAGATCTGTGTAATAAGTAGGCGGGAAATTGAAATTCTAGAGAGAAGGAGGAGCTTCTCAATCTAGATAACATTCTCTTAACCTAAATGTTAAATAGTGTTGTTAATATAGTTAATTATTAAATATTAGTAGATTTATTATTGAAGTTATGCTATTTGTGTAACATGTTTTGCAAAATAACACGTTTTACAATATATTTTATTTGCAGAACGTAGATGGACTCTGAGGACTCCGATAAAAAGGTGGACTCCATAGAACGAGTAAAGTTCTATGGAGTCCACCTTTAATTGGAGTTCTCGGAGTCCATATATGTTCTGCAAGTAAAATATAGCTTAAAATATTGCAAAACATATTATTTTTCGACAAACATCACTATTCTATCAAAAATCTTGTAGATTGCATACATTTTACAAGCAGAACATTGCAAAAATATATATTCTACAAAACATGTTTAGTTTGTAGAACATAAATATTCATGTTGCAGAACATATTGCACAACATACATATTGTACAGTAAATATATGAGATTTGCATGATTTTATTGAAGTTATGCTATTTGTGTAACATGTTTTGCAAAATAACACGTTTTACAATATATTTTATTTGCAGAACGTAGATGGACTCCGAGGACTCCGATAAAAAGGTGGACTCCATAGAACTCAGCCCTATAAATATATAGTAGCATTCTTATATAGTAATTGTGATTGAAAACTAATATGAAATACGACATAGAAAAACTCTTTTTTCTTGTCTAATGTGCCATGTATAATCTAAGGGATCATCAAAATTAAATATGTTTATAGGCTCATAGTTTGCTCTTATGTAATAAAACAAGAGACAATCATTTAGCCTATAATTGTCATGTAAATTCTAATTAAAAAAGATTCAATAAAATTTGTATTAGTTGGAACATTTGTATTTGGTTATATTTATTTTACTTATAATATTTTTATAGTAGATTATATTATCATTTTAATATATTACATAACATATGCTTTTATTGAATAAAATGGTACGAAGATAATGGACTAAAAATACTTTGGTTACTTATTAATATTGAATGAAAAAGAGACATTAGAGACACATGCCATAAGATCTTTTTTAAAATTCTATCATATGTTTGGTTTAAGCATGGTCATTGACTTTGAAATATAGTCATTTAAATTTTTCAATCATATAATATTTACAATGAGGGTTATAATACATACAATGAGGGGTTATAATCCTTTAAAAATGAGAGAGGATACAGGTACTTCAAGTATAAAAGCTTATCTAATCCTATCCTCCACTCCAACAAAACTCATAAAATAATTTAAAGGATTATAATTTTTGATAAATGTTTACTAAATTTCTACAATTGAAACATGAGATTGAAAATTTTCAAATCTCATACTTAATAATATAAAACAAACTTGTCCTTAAGGAGGGCACAAAAAGAGGGGTTATGAAAAATTGAACATAAAATAATTTAAAATTTTTCTAGTTTTTTATTTGCCCTTATTTAAATATTTATATTATTTTTACCAATTATATTTACTTCATTATTTAATGATATTTTATTTAGAATCTATATTAATGAATCCAATTTAGTACAGAAAATACATTATTTTTTATTTTTCCCAACTAAAACACTCAATTTTTCAAATATGTCAGGACTAATTCTATCTAATAAAATTAAATTTTATAATTTCTAATCACTCATATCTTCATCATTAATAGTCCCAGCTATATAAACCAATAACCTTTTTCAACTATATTATTATCTTTTTTATATTTTTCAAATAAAAAGATACTTTTCCAAAAATATCACCAGCAATTCTATGTAATAAAATAAATATAATTATTATAATAATTAACAGATAACCAGTTAATTTTTTCAGGTACCACAAATCACGGTTTTCGAAATAACACGCATAATTCTTTTTAATTTATGTTCAAATATTAAATTAAAAAATTATATATTATTAAAACAAATTTGTGTAATAGCATATATTATATTGTAATAGACCAAATATTAAAAAATTAATAGATTAATTATTTTTACTATTTATTTTTATAATTTTTTCCCTAAACAAATATAAACATATATTTAGTGGTAATTAACTTAGAAATCTTTTTAATTATCAAAAGTTATTCTATTTAAAACTCATATATTATTCAAACTTAAAATAAGTATAAAACTAACATATAAAATATTAAAATTCTGACCCCTAGTATGAATGAGAACACCAAATATACTCTATCTAATTATATATATATATATATGTGTATATAAATATTTTCATGCTCTTGAGAAGTAACAAACTTTCAACACTTGACCACCTACCTATAAGGAAATGTCAATAACCTGTAAATTTGTTTTAGCAATTCACAAGTTAGTCATGATGATTGACCGTAACTTAATCACAAGGATGTGCAATAAAATATACTATCATGTGCAAAGAAAATATGACTAACTTCTAGTTCTGTCCTACAGGTATTGAATCCATGAATCTATCTCATATATACTCATATGCCAACATTTATGCACATAAAATAAAAGGGTAAGAATATAATGGACTAAAAATACCTTTGGTTATGTATTAATATTGAACAAAAAGAGACATTAGAGATACATGACATAAGAGAATTTTAAAAATTCTATCATTTGTTTTATCAAAAAAAAAAAATTCTATCATTTGTTTGTTTTAACCATGGTCATTGATTTTGAAATATAGTCATTTAATTTTTTCAATCATGTAATATTTACAATTAGGGTTATAATACATACAATAAGGGGTTATAATCCTTTGATATAGATACTTCAAGTATAAAAGCTATATCTAATCTCTCCTCCACTCCAACAAAACTCATAAAATAATTTGAAGGATTATAATTTTTGATAAATGTTTACTAAATTTCCACAATTGAAACATGAGATTGAAAATTTTCAAACCTCATACTTAATAATATAAAACAAACATGGCCTTAAGAAGGGCACAAAAAGAGGGGCTACGAATAATTGAACATAAAACAATTTAAAATTGTTCTAGTTACTTATTTGCCCTTATTTAATAATTTATATTATTTTTAATCATTATATTTACTTGATTATTTTATGACATTTTATTTATAATCAATATTAATGAATCCAATTTAGTACAGAAAACACATTATTTTTTATTTTTCCCAACTAAAACACTCCATTTTTCAAATATGTCACGACTAATTCTATCTAATAAAATTAAATTTTATAATTTCTAATCACTCATATCTTCATCATTACTAGTCCCTACTATATAAACCAATAACCTTTTTCAACTATTAGATTATCTTTTTTATATTTTCAAATAAAAAGATACTTTTCCAAAAATATCACGAGCAATTATATGTAATAAAATAAATATAAATATTATAATAATTAACAGATAACCAGTTAACTTTTCTTAGGTACCACAAATCACCGTTTTCGAAATAACTCCTGTAATTCTTTTTAATTTCTGTTCAAATATTAAATTAAAATATTAAATATTATTAAAACAGATTTGTGTAGTAGCATATACTATACTGCAATAGACCAAATATTAAAAATTTAATAGATTAAATATTTTTACTATTTTTTTATAAAATTTTCCTTAAACCAATTTAAACATATATTTAGTGGTAATTAACTTATAAATCTTTTTAATTATCAAAAGTTATTCTATTTAAAACTCATATATTATTCAAACTTAAAATAAGTATAAAACTAACATATAAAATATTAAAATTCTGACCCCTAGTATGAGTGAGAACACCACATATACTCTATCTAATTATATATATATATATTATATAAATATATAGTAGCATTCTTATATAATGGAAAACTAATATAAATAAGCCCAAGAAGAACTTTTTATTTCTTGGCTAATGTGCCTTGTATAATCTTAGTGATCATCAAAATTAAATATGTTTATAGGCTCATAGTTTGTTCTCATATAATAAAATAAGAGATAATCATTTAGCTTATAATTGTGGAGTAAAGTTGTATAGAATCCACATTTTTTGAATCCTCGGAGTACATCTATGTTCTGCAAATATCTTACACAACATGTTCACAAATATCATTACTTCAATATATATGTTGCAACATGAAAATTTTTGTTCTACAACATGTTTTGTATAATAATATATTTTGCAACGTTGTACATGTAAAATCTATACAATCTGCAAGATTTTCAATAAATTTGTGATATTTGTAGAATATCATTCGAAAAATAATACATTTTACAATAATTTAAGCTCTTGCACAAGAACTCTAACGACTCCATAGAACCTAACTCTTGTGTGATTTCAATTCTAATTAAAAAGACTGAATAAACTGGAAGGACTCCAATGAAATAGGGGAGCCCATAAAACCTAATCCTTGTGTGATTTCAATTCTAATTAAAAAAGATTCAATAAAATATGTATTAGTTGGAACATATATATTTGGGTATATTTATTTTACTTATAATATTTTTATAGTAGAATATATTATCATTTTAATATATTACATAACATATGCTTTTTATGAATTTTTAGACTAGTTTTAAATGAAATAGCTTGCCCATATTTACCAATTTTTAAATGACTCGGATAATTAAATCTAGACCACTCATATTTGTGGATATAAAATTAAATTATAGAATATATAAATTCAATATTAGCATTGTAGCCCTTCTCATCATTTTTACAACAAAGAAATTCTTTTACAGGGGTCATATAGAAACAAATCTTAACATTTAGCCATTTTTTATCCTTTATAAGAAAAAAAAATATTTCAGGGTAAGATTTTTCGAGAAAAAATAAATAACATATATTTTAGATATACAATGTCTCCAAATTATTTTCATGCTCTTGAGAAGTTATAAGCTTTCAACACTTTGGCCACCAACCTATAAGGAAATGTCATGTAATTTTTTTTAGCAATTCACAAGTTAGTCATGATGATTGGTTGTACTTGTCAATTTTCTTAACTTTATCATAACCTTGGTCATTGGGATGAGCAATAAATTATATTATCATGTGCAAAGAAAATATGACTAACTTCTAGTGTAGTCCTACAGGTATTGATTCCATGAATCTATCTCATATATACTGATGTGCCAACATTTATGCACATAAAATAAAAGGGTATCTGTTAACAAAGTAGTAGCAGCAGCGAAACCGTACCTTACACAATGGATAATCGCCCAGAGCAGGTCCACTAGCACTCTTCTTCAACCACAGTTTACTGGAGATGGAGTGACTACCTGGGTAAAGCCCCAACCAAACACAGTTAAGGTTTCCGTTGATGCAGCTATCTTTGAAGATAGAAACGAAGCTGGTTTTGGAATGGTAGCTAGAGATTCGGATGGACAGCTTCTTGAAGCTAAAGTTCTAACACAGGCAGAGGCCCTCGCCCCAGTTCTTGCAGAGGCTATAGCAGTGAAAGAAGCATTAAGTTGGATAGATCAGAAGAGATGGTTGCCGGTTATATTGGAGTCTGATTGCTTGGTTGTGGTCCAAGCGATTAGGTCTGCTGCTCCCATGAGGTCCCGGTTTGGAGAAGTTATTTCGAAATGTCGGAATCTTGTGCGTAGTTTAAACAATATTCAATTGTTATTTGTAAAACGATCTGCAAATATGGTTGCCCACCAGCTTGCTAGGGAATCATATAGATATCCAGGTCGTATTTTTGATAGGTGGTCTATTCCTACCTATATTCAAACTTGTATTGAGAAGGATTTATTAAGTTAATAAAATCTCTGCCTTTCGTCAAAAAAAATAAAATAAAAGGGTACCAAGATAATGGACTAAAAATACTTTGGTTATTTATTAATATTGAACGAAAAAGAGACATTAGAGACACAATGACTTTGAAATATAGTCATTTAAACTTTTCAATCATATAATGTTTACAATGAGGGTTATAATACATACAATGAGGGGTTATAATCCTTTAAAAATGAGAGAGGATATAGGTACTTCAAGTATACAAGCTGTATCTACTCCAACAAAACTCATAAAATAATTTAAAGGATTATAATTTTTGATAAATGTTTACTAAATTCCTACTATTGAAACATGAGATTGAAAATTTTTAAATCTGATACTTAATAATATAAAACAAACATGGCCTTAAGAAGGGCACAAAAAGAGGGGATAAGAATAATTGAACATAAAACAATTTATGACATTTTATTTAGAATCTATATTAATGAATCCAATTTAGTATAGAAAACACATTATTTTTTATTTTTCTCAACTAAAACACTCAATTTTTTAAATATGTCACCACTAATTCAATCTAATAAAATTAAATTTTATAATTTCTAATCACTCATATCTTCATCATTACTAGTCCCTACTATATAAACCAATAAGCTTTTTCAACTATAAGATTATCTTTTTATATATTTTTTAAATAAAAAGATACTTTTCCAAAAATATCACGAGCAATTTTATGTAATAAAATAAATATAAATATTATAATAATTAACTTTTTTTAGGTAGCACAAATCATCATTTTCGAAATAACAAACGTAATTCTTTTTAACTTATGTTCAAATATTAAATTAAAAAATTATTTATTATTAAAACAGATTTTTGTGTAGTAGCATATATTATAGTGTAATAGACCAAATATTAAAAATTTAATAGATTAATTATTTTTACTATTTATTTTTATAATTTTTTCCCTAAACAAATACAAACATATATTTAAGAGTAATTAACTTAGAAATCTTTTTAATTATCAAAAGTTATTCTATTTAAAACTCATATATTATTCAAACTTAAAATAAGTATAAAACTAACATATAAAATATTAAAATTTTTACACCTAGTATGAATGAGAACACCACATATACTCTATCTAATTATATATATACATATATATATATATATGTATATAAATATATAGTAGCATTCTTATATACTAACTATGATTGAAAACTAATATAAAATATGCCTTATAAAAACTTCTTATTTTTTCGCTAATGTGCCATGTATAATCTTAGTGATCATCAAAATTAAATATGTTTATAGGCTCATAATTTGCTCTCATATAATAAAACAATAGATAATCATTTATCTTATAATTGTGATTTAAATTCTAATTAAAAAAGATTCAATAAAATCTGTATTAGTTGGAACATATGTATTTAGTTATATTTATTTTACTCTTAATATTTTTATAGTAGATTATATTATCATTTTAATATATCAAATAACATATGTATTTATGAATTTTTAGACCAATTTTAAATTAGCCCACATTTACTAATTTTTAGACCACTCATATATTTTTGGATGTAAAATTAAATTATAGAATATATAAATTCAATCTTAGCATTTTAGCCCTTCTCATCATTTATAGGACAAAGAAATTCTTTTACACGGGTCATATAGAAATAAATCTTAACATTTAGCCATTTTTTATCCTTATAAGAAAAAAAATATTTTCATGGTAAGATTTTTTCAGAAAAAATAAATAACATATATTTTAGATATACAATGTCTCCAAATTATTTTCATGCTCTTGAGAAGTAATAAGCTTTCACACTAGTATTTTTTTTAGCAATTCACAAGTTAGTCATGATGATTGACGGTAACTTTATCACAACCTTTGTCACTGGGATGAGCAATAAAATATACTATCATGTGCAAAGAAAATATGACTAAGTTCTAGTTCAGTCCTACAAGTATTGATTCCATGAATCTATCTCATATATACTGATGTGCCAGCATTTATGCACATAAAATAAAAGGGTAAGAATATAATGGACTAAAAATACATTTAGTTACATATTAATATTGAAGGAAAAAGAGACATTAGAGATAAATTTTAAAAATTCTTTCAAATGTTTGTTTTAACCATGGTCATTGACTTTGAAATATAGTCATTAAAATTTTTCAATCATATAATGTTTACAATGAGGGTTATAATACATATAATGAGGGGTTATAATCCTTTAAAATGAGAGAGGATATAGGTACTCCAAGTATAAAAGCTGTATCTAATCTCTCCTCCACTCCAACAAAACTCATAAATAATTTAAAGGATTATAATTTTTGATAAATGTTTACTAAATTTCTACAATTGAAACATGAGATTGAAAATTTTCAAATCTCATACTTAATAATATAAAACAAACTTGGCCTTAAGGAGGGCACAAAAAGAGGGGCTATGAAAAATTGAACATAAAACAATTTAAAATTGTTATAATTTTTTATATACTCTTATTTAATTATTTATATTATTTTTACCAATTATATTTACTTCATTATTTTATGATATTTTATTTAGAATCTATATTAATGAATCCAATTTAGTACAAAAAAAACACATTATTTTTTATTTTTCCTAACTAAAACGCTCAATTTTTCAAATATGTCACCACTAATTCTATCTAATAAAATTAAATTTTATAATTTCTAATCACTCATATCTTCATCATTACTAGTCCCTAATATATAAACCAATAACCTTTTTCAACTATAAGATTATCTTTTTTATTTTTCCAACTAAAATGATACTTTTCCAAAAATATCACAAGTAATTCTATGTAATGAAATAAATATAAATATTATAATAATTAACTAACTTTTTTTAGGTACCACAAATCACTGTTTTTGAAATAACAGAGGTAATTCTTTTTAATTTTTGTTCATATATTAAATTAAAAAATTATATAATATTAAAACATATATGTGTGTAGTAGCATATACAATACTGTAATAGACCAAATATTAAAAATTTAATTAATTAATTATTTTTACTATTTATTTTTATGATTTTTTCCCTAAACAAATATAAGCATATATTTAGGAGTACGTAACTTAGAAATCTTTTTAATTATCGAAAGTTATTCTATTTAAAACTCATATATTATTCAAATTTAAAAGTAAGTGTAAAATTAACATATAAAATATTAAAATTCTTGCCATTAATATGAATGAGAACACCATAAATACTCCATCTAATTATATATATATATATATATATATATATATATATATATTTATAAATATATAGTATCATTCTTATATAGTAATTGTGATTGAAAACTAATATGAAATACCGCCTAGAAAAACTCTTTTTTCTTGTCTAATGTGCCATGTATAATCTAAGGGATCATCAAAATTAAATATGTTTATAGGCTCATAGTTTGCTCTTATGTAATAAAACAAGAGACAATCATTTAGCTTATAATTGTCATGTAAATTCCAATTAAAAAAGATTCAATAAAATTTGTATTAGTTGGAACATATGTATTTGGTTATATTTATTTTACTTATAATATTTTTATAGTAGATTATATTATCATTTTAATATATTACATAACATATGCTTTTATGAATTCTTAGACCAGTTTTAAATGAAATAATGAGCCAACATTTACCAATTTTTAAATGACTCACATAATAAAATCCACACTACTCATATATTTTTGGAAATAATATAAAATTATATAATATATAAATTAAATCTTAGCATTGTAGCCCTTTTCATCATTTTTAGGATAAAGAAATTCTTTTATGAGGGCCATTGATACAGAGTGAAATAAATATCGCATTAATTCTGCCCGGTTTGGACCAACAATAAAAGGGGCCCAAAACCCTGAATTTTAATTATTTCGTAATTAATTAATAAGGGATAAATCAGCTGATAAATAAAGTCCAAATAAGGACATAATTTCTTCGAGATTGGCCTCCAAGAAATCTCATAAGATAAGGAATCAGTTTCCTACTTCCTCCTACTTCCTAGGACTTGTTAGATATATTTGTAATGTCATGTCTAATCTGATTTGTTTAGTTTCAGAACTTAGTATCAGGACTTATTAGGACATACTGGAAATCAGAACTTACTGAAGTCAGAACTTATATCAGAACTTAAGGCGGTCAGGATTCATATCAGGACTTAAATGCGGGTACTTCAGATAAGGAATGCGGCTGATTTACAGGAGATGATCTGGACTAAAATAAAGGAAGATATGCATGGAGAGTTGGAACACTAGAAGACTTGTAGAAGATAATATCTGATTGATATATTTTAGGAGGATATATATTTCATATCAATTAGAAAATATCTTGTAACTGTGTACTATATAAACACAGCTTAGGGTTTACACAATATATGATATTGTTCATCACTAATAGAGTAGTTTAACCTACTTTTTAAGAGAGTTTATTATATTGAATAAACTTGATTACTATTACATACTTGTGTTCTAAATCGATATGATTGTATAAACACTATATTCAACCCCTTCTATAGTGTTGTGTGATCTAAAAAGTGGTATCAGAGCCTCTCTGTTGATATACAAACTGTGAGATCCAGTTTACAATCATGTCTGACGAAACACAAACTCCATCTAAGCCCACCAAAACTCAAGATACTCAAAATAATCAAACCCACGGTCGCTATGAGAGTATTAGGGTCCCATACTGAGAGCATCTGAGTATCTTATATGGAAGCTAAAGATGGCTATGTTTCTGGAAGCCACAGATCAAGAATACTTTGATAGAATTAATGATGGACCATATAAGCCTACCAAGCTCTCTGTTGCAGTTGCTGATCAACCAGCAAAGATGATACCAAAGGAGAAAGGTGATTACACACCTGAATACATCTCATCTATTACCAAGGATGCAAGGGTAAGGCATCTGCTTCATAGTGGAATTGATAATGTCATGTCAAACAGGGCAATTGGATGCAAGACTGCAAAGCAAATATGGGATGCTTTGGAGACAAGATGCCAGGAAACTGAAGCCATCAAAAAGAACAGGAAGACCATAATCACATAAGAGTATGAGCACTTTGACTGAAAAGTTGATGAGTCATTAACTGATTTATATGACATGTTTGCCAAACTCTTGAATGATCCGTCACTGGTGGACAAGTAATATGATCTTGAAGATACAAATCTAAAATTCCTTTTCTCTCTTCCTAAAAATTGGAATTTGAAGTCTAATACCATAAAAGACAACTATGACCTTGCTGAAACTACTCTTGATGAAATTTTTGTTATGCTCAAGACTCATGAACTTGAAATGGATCAAAGGAGAAAAAGGCATGGAAGAAAGTCAAAGACAGTTGCTCTTAAAGCTGAGGAGGAATCTCCTAAAGTGGTTGTCTCAAAGAGGGGCAAAGGAAAGACTCTCATCATACAGTCTGAATCAAAGTCATAATATTCTGAAGATGATGATTCAAAATTTGAAAATTTATCTGAAGTCGATATTGATAAAGAGATGATGCAACCGTGTGCTCTTACGGTGAAGGGTATCACAAAGATAGCCTACAAGATATTCAGAAAGGGCAAGAAGTTTTCTAGGAAAGGTGGAAGTTCTGAAAAGAAAAGGTTCAAAAAGACTGAAGGCAAAGGAGGAAAGTATGACATTGAGATAACTCAAATGTCAAATGCTACAATTTGGTGAAAGAGGCCATATCTCTCTTGAATGCAAGAAAGGAAAAAGTGATAAAGGCTAGGCACTTATCACAAAGAAGAAAAACTGGGCAGACACTTCAGATTCTGAAGAAGAGGTGAACTATGCCTTGATGGAAAATGCTGATAGCAGTTCTGGAACTACTGAATTGAAGGTACCTCATTGAACTCTTGCTTTTCATACTGATGATATTTCTGAGCTAAGATTATATCTTAAAACCATGTTTATTAGTTTTAGAGATCAGACTTTAGAAAATGAAAGAAAAAATCTGAGAATGGAAATCGTAAAGAAGGACTAGGTTATCTAGATGATAAAGAAGAAAAGGAAATTATGTCTTCTAAACCAAACTTTACCAAGAAAGCTAAAAAGCCTAATGTTAATCCTGTCAAGTTTGTGTCAAATTCTGACAAGTCAAAATCCGATAAAGAAGTTAAGGACAAATTAATATCTGACAAACTAAGACAAGATAAACCAACTGTGGTAAATGTTGGCTTAATGACAAAGAAGCAGCTTAAGTATAAGCTGAAAGATATTAAAAATGTGAACAAGGTCAAGGAAGCTAGGAAAAATAGGAATGGAAAGGAAGGTGTGAATAAAAGTAATAATTATATGCTTGTTCCTAATACTCTTAGAAAGAAATGCTATAATTGTGGAAACTCTAACCATCTTGCTTCTTTTTGCAGGAAAAATAAAGATATAAACTCTTTACCTCCTAGATCAGGAGTGAAGAGTCAGTCTGTTAGGTTTAAACCACAAAATTCTTGTTTTCATTGTGGTAGTTTATGGCATTCTATTTATACTTGTAAGGAATATCATAGTTTGTACTATGATTATTATCAAATAAAACCTTCTTTAAAAAAAGTTAGTGTAATTCCTTCTAGTGTAAATTCTGATGCAAAATCTGATATAAAGTCTGATAAAAAGCATGTTAGCATAAACTTTGAAACTAAATCCACTGTAAATGCTAATAAACTTAAAAAGGCCAAAGGATCCAAGCAAGTCTGGGTCCTTAAAACTAACCAATAGTGGTCTTTGTGATTGCAGGGCAACAGGAAAAATATCCTAGTTCTGGACAGTGGTTGTTCAAGACATATGACTGGAAATAAAGCCCTACTATCAGACTTTGTGGAGAAATCAAGCCCAGGAGTTTCTTATAGAGATGGCAACATGGGAAATACTCTATGATATGACAATATCAATCTTGGGAATGACATAATTAAAAAAGTAGCTTTTGTCTCAGGACTTAAACACAATCTGCTAAGTGTGAGTCAAATAAGTGATAGAGGTTACCATGTGGATTTCTTTGAAGAACACTGTGAAGTTGTAAGTAATTCTACACGCAAAGTTGTTTTGAAAGGTTATAGACATGGTAACATATATGAAGCCATACTTTCAACAAATTCTGATGGTTCTACAATCTGTCTGTTAAGCAGAGCATCAATTGAAGAAAGATGGAATTGGCATAAGAGACTCTCTCATTTAAATTTCAACAATATAAATGATCTAGTAAAGAAAGATCTTGTGAGAGAACTGCCAAAATCAGTATTTGCACCTGATGGTCTTTGTGACTCATGTCAAAAGGCAAAACAAATAAAATATTCATTCAAAAGCAAAACTGAATCCTCAATTATTGAGCCTTATCACTTACTGCATGTTGATCTATTTGGTCTAGTCAATGTCATGTCCATTGCAAAGAAGAAATATGCTATGGTTATAGTGGACGAGTTCACAAGATACACTTGGGTGTATTTCTTGCACAAGAAGAATGAAACTGCATCTACTCTAACTGATCATGTCAAACAGCTGGATAAGTTGGTCAAAGATTCTGTTAAAATAATAAGTGATAATGGCACTGAGTTCAAGAATTCAATCATGGAAGAGTTCAGCAAAGAGCATGGAATAAAGTAGGAATTTTCTGCACCTGGCACTCCATAGCAGAATGGAGTTGTAGAAAGAAAGAACATGACTCTTATTGAAGCTGCACAAACTATGCTTGATGAAGCAAAGCTACCAAACTATTTTTGGGCTGAAGCTGTGCAGACTGCTTCTTTTACACAGAATGCTACACTCATAAACAAGCATGGAAAAACACCATATGAGATGGTGAAGAAAAAGAAGCCAAATATGAAATACTTTCATGTATTTGGATGCAAGTGTTTTGTTCTTAAGACTCATCCTGAACAGCTGTCAAAATTTGATCTAAAAGCCGATGAAGGAATTTTTGTTGGATATCCACTTTCCACAAAAGCCTTCAGAGTCTATAATTTAAGAATAAGGGTTGGTATGGAATATATCAATGTATCTTTTGATGATAAAAAGATTACTAGACTTGAAGATTTCAATGATCATGATCAGCTGAGATTTGAAAATGAAGATATAAATTCTAATTCTGTAAATTCTGATGACCTAAATCCTGATCCTGTAAGTTTTGACGGGTTAAATTCTGATGTCATTGAAACTGTGCTAATTGCTCCAAAGAAAAATGCACTTGTTCAGGGGGAGTAATCTGATGATCATACCACATCTCAAGATTCTCAAGAAGCATCAGAACCAGCCACTGACTCTTCAAGTTCTGATTCATCAAGTGATGATGAGCCAAATTCTGACAATTCTGAAAACTCTGATTCTTCAATTCTTGAAGGATCCAACTCAAATTCTGGAATCTTAGAGAGCATAACTTTAGGGGGAGCATCAGAAAATGATGATGGAGACAGCATGGATCATGGGGGAGGATCCATTTCTAGAGATCAACTTCCATCTGCGAGGAAGTGGACTAAATCACACACACCTGACTTAATACTTGGAGATCCTGAAGCAGGTGTCAGAACTAGAACATCAACATCAAATGAATGTCTCTATCATTCTTTTCTATTTCAAACTCAACCAAAGAAAGTGGAAGAAGCTCTTCAAGATGCTGAATGGGTGCAAGCAATGCAGGGAGAGTTAAATGAATTTGAAATAAATAAAATCTGGACCCTAGTGCCAAGACCAAAGAACAGATCCATTATTTAAATAAAATGGGTGTTCAGAAATAAAACTGACAGTGATAGCATAATTTCAAGGAATAAAGCAAGGCTGGTTGCTAAAGGTTACTCTCAACAGGAGGGTATTGACTATGATGAAACATTTGCTCCAGTTGCTAGATTAGAAGCCATAAGAATCTTTTTGGCTTATGCTACTCACAAGAAGTTCAAAGTCCTTCAAATAGATGTGAAAAGTTCATTTCTCAATGGAGAATTGGAAGAAGAGGTATATGTTGAACAACCTCTAGGCTTTGTAGATCCAAAATTTCCAAATAATGTCTACAGGATTGACAAAGCACTTTATGACCTTAAGCGCTTCCTAGAGCGTGGTATGAGACTCTGACTCAATTCTTTCTGGAAAATGGATTTCACAGAGGCACAATTGACAAAACTCTGTTCTACCTCAACCATGGAAATGACTTACTTTTGGTACAGATATATGTTGATGATATCATCTTTGGCTCTACAAATACAAAACTTATTTAAAGATTTTCCAAGTTAATGCAGTCAAGATATCAAATGAGTATGATGGGAGAACTTAGATATTACTAATTACAGAGGTATGATTGGCTCTTTACTCTATTTAACTGCAAGTAGGCCAGATATCATGTATGCTACCTGTCTTTGTATAAGATTTCAGGCTGATCCAAGAGAACCTCATCTAATAGCTGTGAAAAGAATTTTCAAGTACCTCAAGGGTACTGCTGATCTAGGATTGTGGTATCCAAGGGAATCATATTTTATGCTAATAGGTTACTCAGATGCAGATTTTGCAGGATGCAAAATAGACATGAAAAGCACTAGTGGAAGCTGCCAATTTCTTAGAGGCATATTGGTTTCTTGGTTTAGCAAGAAACATAAATCAATTTCTATATCAACTGCAGAAGTAGAATATATTGTCGCAGGAAGCTGTTGTGCACATATTATTTGGATGATGAATCAGCTATTGCACTATGGGTTAAAATTTTCTAAAATACCTATTTACTGTGATAATCAAAGTGTTATTGCGATGACAGGAAATCCAGTTCAACACTAAATGATAAAGCACATCAGCATTAGGTACCATTTCATAAGGAAACATGTAATAGAAGGTACAGTGGAATTGCATTTTGTTCCAATAGATCAACAACTAGCAGATATCTTCACAAAACCACTATTTTAAGCTACCTTTACAGGACTGGTAAATGAACTTGGAATGGTTTTAGGTTCTTTCTCAAAATATGTTTAGTATTTATTCTCATACATCAGACTTTATGATTAGTGTTTACATATTTTCTTATCTCAGTGTAATCTGTGCTCAAATTGTAACATATTAAACACTGCTTGTTATCTGATATGATTCTATAAACTCTGAAAGTGTTTTAAATATTCTGTGACTATTCAATCTAATGAGGATTATCTTGTTAGATGATGACTTAGTAGTCTTTAACAAACTATGTATCACATGTTTGAATTAGTTGTTTATGTGGAAATCAATAACACAAGCAAATTCTGATTTTGATCTTAGTAAAATTTACTTTGTGTATCTTATTACTAAGTCACAAACTAGATTATTGCTTCTTATCTGTCAAATTCTGATGTCAGTAAATCTTAAGGATGAACTACGTGCTTGATAACCCTCACTTATCTGAAGAAAACAAAAGAAAAGAAAAATTGAAATCAGGTACTCCTTTGAGATCTAGAGTAATTTCTGTGAGAGGGAAGATCCAAGTGCATTGCTGGTATTAAGTTATATGCATCTGAAAAGCAAAATGATTTTTCTTGGTGACTTTTCACATTCTCTGATTACTGGAGAAATATTCTGATAATAACAAAAATTCTGATAGCAGTTGTAACTCAGTTACATTGAGAAGCCACTATCTAAAGAATTTCAAAAGATGCATAAAATGAGCACAAACAGTTGAGGTGGATTCTTGCATAACTTTATTCTATAGTAGACTTCACAATTCAACACAGATTTTAAGCATTATCTTAGTTATGCCTTATTTATAAGATATACTGAAGTTTATCAGATTTAATCCTTATCTGATCATTTGCACATACACACACTCTCACTCCATATGAATGATGAAAAATACTGTGGTGATTAAGTTATTTCTGACAAACAGTTAAGTATTATTTGCATAAATTCTGAGGACAAGTTCTGATGTAAGTTCTAATGATTAAACTCTGAAAAAACCAGTCAGTATTTGTGTGAAGAATCACAAAAATAGTCATTCATTGTTTTGAGTACAGGAGCCATGTTCTGATGACCGTTAAATTCTGATAATAGTCAAGTTCTGATGCAAATCCTGATGCTTACGTGACATTATTTATTTACTTGACTTATTTATGATATTTACTGTAACAGTCATATTTATCTAGAAAATAATTAAGTGAGATAAAAACAGTGATAATCATTTGGTTAATGGGTTGCGTGTTTGTTTTGGTAACCGCCTGTGAGTAATAATTACTCACGTTTACCATGCCCACTAATAATGTTTTGACTGTTTACGTGCTACCATGTGTAAAATGTTGGTTTTACTTCCAAAAAGAGCCGTCGAGTGGAAAGAGTATAAATATTAGAAATAAGAGATTACCAAATCTTTTAACTTCTCTCTTATGCTATCTCTTATTTCTTTTACTCTCTCTCTCTCTCTCTCTCTCTCTCTCTCTCTTTCTCTCTATTTTCTGACGGACTTTCTTACAGGCATATTATTAACCACCTTGCAAACACACAACTTTTCACTTAATTTCTGACAGAAATGGAACCAAAGGACCTTATCTATGATGGAGCCAAGTTTATTCTCAACAACTACATGGCTATTCTCAACAAGGACGAGGCTCCTTCAGAACTTCACTTCATTCAATACTTTCTATCTCGAAGTGAAATTGGGCATGCTCTGACCCAACCACAGCTTCTCTCAGGCAAACAAATTCTGGAGTTCTGGAGGTCTGGGGTATATGACGATGGTGGTGAAAATGGGTCCCCAAGTATTATGTTTTCAACAGGGGAAGATGAGCATCTGGTTAACTTGTCTACTATTCGACAAGCTTTGCATCTTCCAGAAAACTGTATTTACAGTTCACAAGTTGGGGAGTCAGCTCTTCAAAATATGATGGAAAATCTTGGATATGAGAAATCTTTGTCCAAGATGGGATAACTAAAGAGGCCCTACATCAAGAGAGAGTGGAGCTTCTTTTTCGGCTGCATTACCAAAGCTTTTGACAACAAATGTTCCAACTTTGATGCTATACCAATCCTGAGTCAACAAATTGGGTATGCTCTTATTAATCAAACTCATTTTAATTATGCTAGTGCCGTTCTAGGGTTTATAGGTGATAGGATGAAAGAATATAGCAACACGGTTTATTTTGCTAGATTCTGTCAGCTTATATATAATTTATGTTGTTCTGATGCACCTCAAAACTTTAGTGAGACAATTGAACCCTTTAAACTTCACAAAAGGGCTTTCACAGACTTATTATCTGCTGATAATAAGAAGAATGTACTAAGACCCCTCCAAATTCCTTAATCTATTAAATAATTCTTAGTAAATTTTGATCCTCACACATACAAATC
Source organism: Apium graveolens (assembly GCF_009905375.1). Taxonomy (NCBI): domain Eukaryota; kingdom Viridiplantae; phylum Streptophyta; class Magnoliopsida; order Apiales; family Apiaceae; genus Apium; species Apium graveolens. The sequence goes on from NC_133654.1 coordinate 116,992,031, forward strand.
TATATATCCTGATGTTGCACCTACACAGTCTACCACTTCTCAACCTCCACCAACCCAGCCTTCCAATACTCAACCACAACCTACCATCAGAACCTACTATCAACCAACACAATCCTCTCAACCACAACCATCAGCACCTACAATCAGAACCTCACTCCTCAAATCCAAAACCTCTGGTACTTCTCAAAAGGTGCCAGTTGTAAAATCTGACAAATCCTCTAGGCCCAAAAGAACTATCTCTGTGCCAAAATCTCCACCAAGGAGAAGAAGGAGGATTATTCTGAGGGATGAATCTGATGAGGATGAACATGTCCAGGTTTCTGCATCAAAACCTGTGATAGTAGAAGCTGAAAAGGTAATTTTTCAGAAGGAGGTAGAAACTACTGAGGGTTCTGGCATTTTGAAAAGGAAAATATCTGTAAATTCTGATATAGATCATATCTCTCCACCATCCAGAAGATCAAAGAAGACAAGAGCAGGTGTGCATATGTCACAAATTCAATTTGAAGATGATGAAGAAGCTGAGGAAGGGGATCAGGAATCTCAGATCTCACAAGAACCTACAATAATTGAAGCCCTTCCAGCACCTGGAGAAATTCTGATTCAGGAATCTGAAATTCCTGAAGTTCACAGATCAGAACCTGTGATTTCTCCACCTCACTTTCCAATCCAAGCTATAGATGATGTTGAACAACAAGATATAAATTTTGAAATAGATATTCATAACAAAAATATTCCAACTGTTCTCTATTTGGAAGCTTCACCAGAAAAACAGTCAACACCTCATGTTTCACCATTACTACAGACTGAGAGACCATCAACTCCAATTCTTGATCTTGGCACTGAAGATCAGAATTTAAATGAACCTGTTCCAGAATCTCCTTCAATTACACACACTTTGGTGTTAACAGAAGATGATGAGAATTTATCAAATTCTAGAGACAGTGCTCCAGCAAGTGTTCCAGCAAATGCTCTAATTCTTGGAAAGGAGGCACTACTTAAGTTTGTTGAAGAAGATGCTCATGTTCCTTCGGAAGAAACTCGCAGAGGAGTTGAATGGAAAAAGAAGTGGAATGAATCTGACTTCATTCCCAGCTAAAAAGTTCTGTCTGAACATATTTGAAAAGCTGATGAGTTGCTGAGAAATTCTAATTTCAAGAACCAACTAAAAGTCACATCTCTCAATACTAAATCTCTTCAAGGTCTACACTCCACAAATCAAGAAAAAGTTGATAAACTTTAAGAATCAGCTAATAATCTAGACATGGAGATCAAACTAGACAAAAAGAGGTTTATTAGACCAATTCATAAGAAAGTTGAAGCTATTGAGAAAGTTCAAGAAAAGTAGCTGGCCCAACTGGATGAGGTCCTGCAAAATCAAGCCTCTCAACAAACACATCTAAATGAAATTCAATCTTTTGTGGAACTCCTTCTTTCACTACTCCTGTCAGATGATGCCAAAAATGAGGACAAGGTAGTTATATCCAAATGCTCAATTAGCAAATCACTGGAAAAAGGATGATTTTGAAGATGACCAAAGAAACCCTAGCAAAGGCAAAGGTCAAGGTCAAAGTAGCAAAGTTCCTTCACAGAAACTAATTTTTGATTCTAGCAAATCTTCTACACAGAAGTATTCAAGTTCTGAAGCTGTGAATGCTCAAGTTCTAAAAGCAAGTTCTGATAATCAAACTCTGATATCAAGTTCTGATGTTCTGATTCAGTCTGGAAGTCAAGAATCTCAGAAGTTTTTACAAACTCTGAAGCTTAAGGGAATGGAGACTACTGTCTACTATAAGGATCCTAAGATTCAGACTCTTGATGAAGAAATTTCTAAAAGGTTGTTTCTCAAACATAATCCTGGGATGGATTTAGAGACTCTAAAGGAGGAAGAAGCTAGATTTGCAGTTGAGAAGACAAATCCTAAGTCTAAAGCTTCTAATGCAAAAAAACCTCCAAGGCCTAAGGAAAAAGACATTGTGATAAAAGAAAGGTCTGCCACAAAGATTCCAAGATGAAGCACTAGATCTTAAACTACTATTGATCCCAAAGACAAGGGAAAAGAAAAAGTTGGGGAGATATCTGTTCAAGTGGTACTGGATGCTCATGATAAGAGTAATGTCAAAGAAAAGCTGATTCTATTTCTTAAAGATGGAAGAACATACAGAATGTCAGAATCAGATGTGCTGAACAAATCTCTGAAAGAACTGCAATTCTTTCATTATCTTTTGGAGATAAGGTCTGAGGTTACCAGAAGATGGTCAAATTTCATCATGAAGACCATAAGGGATAAAGCCAGAATCTATGGATCAAGGGTTGCATAATTTATTCCAAAGATAGTTGGAGATGATGGAAGTGAAATTCCAATGAAAAAGAATTCTACTAAACTTGAAGTTATTCTGAAAGAGAAATGTATGTGCTACAATGAAGACTCTTTTCATCCAAGAGTAATCAGACTTGGTGTTGGTTTAAAAGAAATCACATCTCAGCACTTAGGACTTTAATCTACCAGATTGGAAGTCAAGATGAAGAAAATGAAGCAAGTCAAGGCTATATTAGCTCAAGTCCTGAGAAATGCAGAAGAGAAACTGATATCAAACTTTGTCAGGAATCAATTTGGATTCAGATTGATTCAGTAAGCTTGGTAAAAGCTGCAAGGACTGTAAGTTGTAGTTAGTTGTCTAAATAAACTCTCATTACATTTGTACTTAAATGTTTTTGACATCATCAAATCTATTAACTTGTATATTTTTCATAACTTACAAATTGGGGGAGATTGTTAGATATATTTGTGATGTAATGTCTAATCTGATTTGTTTAGTTTCAGAACTTAATATCAGGACTTATCAGGACTTACTGGAAATTGGAACTTACTGAAGTCAGAACTTATATCAGAACTTAAGGCCATCAGGATTTATATCAGTACTTAAGTGCAGGTACTTCAGATAAGGAATGCGGCTGATTTACAGGAGAGGATCTGGACTAAAACAAAGGAAGATATGCATGGATAGTTGGAAGACTATAAGACTTATAGAAGATAATATTTGATTGATATATTTTAGGAGGAGATATATTTCATATCAATTAGAAAATATCATATAACTGTGTACTATATAAACATAGCTTAGGGTTTACACTATATGTGTTATCATTCATGAGAACATTATTCATTGTAACCTAGCAGTTCTTAGTGATATTGTTCATCACTGAGAGAGTAGTTTAACCTACTTTGTAACAGAGGTTATTACATTAAATAAACTTGATTACTATTACATACTTGTGTTCTAAATCGATTTGATTGTATAAACACTATATTCAACCCCCTTCCATAGTATTGTGTTACCTAACAGACTCCAAAGTCCTTCCTAATTCAGAGATTTGCCCACCGAGTCTCTAAATTCTAGTCCAATTCAAGGACTCCCAACACCTAAATAAGGGGTCTCACTGCCACCAAATCAGAACTATGTTTTTTGACTTGATCCTTGGCAATCAGCATCTTGTTAAGGCAGATCGAGTCACGAGACACAAGAGCAGTCAAATCGAACCTCGAAGCTCACGAACCCTAGTAATAAGTACAACAATTAATATACCCTAGTTTTCAATCCATAATATTTGGCACCGTCTGTGGGAACGCATAACAACAACCATGGCGAGAACATGGAGTGGAAACAGCGCCCTTGAAGGAACTCCAGCTGCAACAACTCAAGCAATTTCATAAACAGTGGAGATACCGCCACACTCGTCCTATGCCTCTGCCCTAGGAGGAACCCCGGTAGGGGCAACTGAACCTTAGCCATAAGGGACGATTCTCACGGCTCCACAAGAGACGAATTCCCAACTTCAGCAGTTACATACACCTATGGATTTTCAACCTATTGGGTATAAGTATTTAATTGTTGTGACCACTAACCCCCCTTATGGGATGCCCCTCTACCCCGAGGTGGGAGGAAGTGGACATGCTAATCGGAGAGGAAAACAAGGGCGGATACCCCAATACATACATGGTTTGGCTCCTATTTCGGAGGATCGAGAATTTTCTAGTCCTTACACTAAGAGAGACTCCGAATCTTCGGATGATAATGTGGCCCCAAGAAGGAGGTGTGCTGGAAAAGAGGCGATGCCTGATGATAGCCAGCATCCTAGGAGCACCCGAGGGACGAATCCTCGAGAAGTGCAGGAGAGAATCAGGGCCCATGAGGCTGAGATTCAAAGGATGAAGCTCAACTTGGAGGCACACCTGACCCCTAGACCCCCACTACCACCAAGGAGGAAAAATCCTCCTCTAATCATACACCTAGATGGTCCAAAGCAGAAAAGGGCTGTTATCCCAAGGGCTGATCCAAGTGATCTTCTGCCCCTAGTAGATCCTAATGATCCCACTCCACCATTTATTGAAGAGATAATGAATGCCCATATCTCAAGGAAGTTTAGGATACCCAGCATCAAGGATTGTGATGGCACTGGAGACCCCGCTAATCATGTCAGGACATTCTCTAATGCGCTCTTGTTGCAGCCCGTGAATGACGCTATTAAGTGTCCAGCCTTTCCTCAAACCTTCTTGGGAATGGCTCAAAGATGGTACAGTCGTTTGCCTCCTAATTCTATTGGGTCCTTCAAACAGCTAAGTTAAGCTTTTATTAAGAAATTCATTAGTGGGAGAGTGCATGAGAAAAGTTCAGCATCTCTCATGAGCATTGTGCAGGGATAAAAAGAGTCCTTGAGAGACTATTTGATTTGTTTAACCAAGAAAGCTTTGAAGGTCCCAGACCTTGATGACAAGATAGCTATGATAGCAATGCAACAAGGAACTAGGGAAGAGTTCTTCAAGATGTCCTTAGCCAAGCGCCTTCCTTAAAGCATGATACAGTTCCAAGTTAGGGTCGAGATGTACATCAAAGTGGAGGAGAGCATGAGGAAGACACTAGTTAATAACGAGCCCGCTGGTGGCAAGAAGCGAAAAACTGATATGGAATATATTTCCAAGGATAAATATCCAAGAACTGAGCAAAGCAATGATTCAACCCCGACGAAGGGAGGATCAGGACAAATATCATAATTTTATAATAAAGTATCATAATTTCATAATAAAACCAAAATCATTGTCCAAAATATATATGACATAAAACATACTTAGAAGGCCACAAATAGTTGGTGACAAAATATCAAAAGTTCATCATAATTTCTGCCGTTTACCAAGGTACAAGGATGCGTTGGCGAAGGCATCATCGAAGACAAGTTCCTCAAGTATAACCAATTACTAATTGTTAATAAGTGAGAGCTCACATGGAATTCCTGACTTTAAAATAGGTACTTGATCCATAAATTTTAAAACAAAAGCAGTGAAAAAATATATAAAAGATTTCAAAAGCAGTGAAGAGATAACTTACATTACTAAACCGTCCAATATATTTCCAAGTAATTACTATATTTAAGTAAACCAAAAGATCATAATTACTAACCTAATTTATACAAGTAGAGCAAACACATTAAATCCAACTTATGAAAATATCATGCTAAGCGGAATATCGGCAAATTAATACATATTAGACAACAAAACAGAATAAAAGAGAACGGCCTTTAAGATTTTAAAGAATAAGTTAGATAGTCTATTCATTTTATTTTAACCCTCACAAATAAATTATCTATGACTACCCAAATCAATTAAAATAGAATAATATCACTTAATATAATAATAGCAATTATGATAACAATACATAATAATCATAATATTATTAAAATATGCATGTTAGTGAACATATTATATAAATAATAATATTTCAATAAAACATATCCATGCACACCGGTATATAATTATATCAAATGATAACATAAATTATTAACCTGACACCTAAATAATTTAATAAAATTATAAGATTCTTACCATAAATTATCTTATCTAAGATAAATGACTAATTTAAAAATATGGTATTTAAATCTTTAACAAATTAAAAATAGCGATGTATTATATCAAATAGCAAGTATGCAAGCATTTGAAAGAACTTGACATCTATATAAATTAAATGTATTAAATTAAAAAATAAAGTAAAGTGTTTGAAGTTCAATATTTTAGGGTTTTGAGAGTCCACCCCTCACATTAGAGTTCTAGCCACCACTTCTCCATTCTTCAACGTTCATCCATCAATCGATCAAGCCCCTTTCTCTATCCCATATCCTCTTTTATTTATATATTATTTTTTTCAATAAAACCAAGATCTAATCATTTTCGGGTGAGATCTTGTCGAGTACCTTGTTATCAAGGTTGTTAGTCGTACTATGTTAGTGGTTTATGTCATGATGTTCTTCTTTCCTTTCTTGCGGGTTTCGGTAGTCGCTCTGAGAAAGATTTATATAATATCTTTGGAGATTCGTAAGGCTTGTATCAGATATGGGACGGTGGTGGATATCGCAAAATCTTACCTTTCATAACAGAAAAGTGTTCGTATTTTACGGGTTTTGTTACCCTAATATCAGTTGATATAACTGATAATTTTGAACATTGGGCTAGAGATGGTGCTTATGTGAAGGTCAATTGTGTTACTACTAGTTTTAGAATTGATGTAGGTTGGATTACTCGAGATGTCATTGTAATACATTTTAGTTTAAAGAATTTAAATATTCTACATGTTAAACAATCTTAAAATAAAAAAACTATTTGGTTAGCTCAATTTTTGTTTCACAATCATGTTGTAGTTGACAGTTCGGGGATTGTCCGGGCTGTGGTTCAACATTTTAATGAATTTTCATTCTATTCGTCAAAAAAAAGTAATAAAGTGAATATACAAAAGTGAGAAAACACATTTTAAGAGAAATTTAGAAGAAAACAGAGAGACTAGAATTATGGAGAAAGAAGATGATGTGCAAGAAATAAAGTAGGTGAGACACCTATATTTATTTACAAATTTGACCTAGTGCCCTCGTAATATTATCACCCACTATTTTAAAATTTTAAAATGACCCATATCTTATCTTTGACGTGTTTTTTTTACCAAGTAAAATAAACATGTAAACATATAAAATAATATATAATTATTTTAAAGATAATTTAGAACCTAAAAAAATGTATTATTCAAATTTATATTTTTTAAAATCTTGCATGTATGCATATGGACTCATTCAAGTTATAAAATATTATTTTTTACAACTACATTTAACTTAAGTTATATATATATATATATATATATATATATTTAAAAAGAAAAATATTGGTTATTACTTGTACTCTTTGGAAAATTATGATATTGTAAGAGTGAGTATTGAAATATAAAAGTTTATGTTTGTTTTGTCAACACCTTTACTCTGAATGTATAAAGTTTTATTTTTTAAGTAATTGTTCACAAAAATTTGCACCAAGAGAAAATAATGTTTAGGTTTATTCGACATTAATTCAAAAAGAGTTAATACAATTGTTGGATTTTATGTGATGTATGAAACTGACATATGTATGTGGTTGAAAAGTACATTCTTAAAGATAAATGTTAAATGGTATTGTTAAAATATATAATTATTAAATATTAGTAGATGTCTCCTTTAGAATTTAGGTTTTTATGTGTTTGTGAGGAAGTTTGTGACAAAATATCATAGTTAGAGTCTCTATGTATGTTAGACTAGATTATGTGTTTATATAAGTGTTATTCATTAAGGTTTTAACAAATGTTAGATAATATTAGTTTAAAGAGTAGTGCTATATTAAATAGTAGTGCTATAGGTACCAAATTGGGTATCAACTACAAGACAAGTTGTTAAATACAACCTAAAAAATTCCTTATCATTTAACTCCACATTGCGTATTTATCAATGTTTCCATCCTATTTATGCTAAATGAGACTGAAAGGAAACCGTGGCTTTCATAGGGGTCACTTTTAATATATCCATGAAATTTATGGCTTTATATTCGACGGATATTCTGTTATATTTACCAAATATTAAATTCGACCGATTTTTCCATCATATTAATAAATTTTGAAATTTTCCTTAAAAAATTTAAATTTTCCCTCCAACGATTATTTTTCCCGCCAAAATTATAAATTTAGCGGAATCTTAAATATGACGGAAGAAATAAAACGGATGTCAGGGTATTTAACATGCTTTTAATTTTATTTTAAAATACAAAAAAATATTTAAATTTTTTATCTCGAGTAAATATATCTAAATCCGTCTAATATGATTAACCATAATATTTATAACTATAATAATATCTATCATATTTAAATAACCTTAAAAATATATTTTATATAAATATTTCTTTAATGAAGCTCGCGGCTCAATGCACAATTTATCCATTAATGACACAAATATTTACATATCTGGAAGCTAACTAGCTTAAATTAAGAAGCTAATATTTTAAAATAAAAACACGTCTTAATTTAGAATACAAATATCTGCCATACAAATTGTACTTGCATCAAACTTCTACCTAATCTATTTATTTCAACTACATACTACTTTAATTGGTTCTATGTCTACCTACATCTAATTCTACTACATCGTATTTAAACTACTCGTCCTATACCAATTGGATTGATTTTCCTACATTGTAATTCAAATGCATCCTACTCTACGTGCATTCTCCCAACTTCATCATAATCATCTCAGATATATTGGTTGTCCTCATCATGTGAATTGCATTAAATAAATAATAAAAAAATCAAGACACAATGAGCTTGGGTTGTGACTTCATTAAATAAACATGACAAAAATTATATTTTTTAAAAGAAAGGCTTACTTATATTTGTTACATATTGAATTCTCAATGATCAGAAGAAGCTCAAGATCTGGCTGTTCGGATGTCATCAGGATCTGATGTACCGTCAGGATTTGGTTTGTCATCAGGATTTGTATGACATCAGTATTTGATGATAGTCAACATTAGAGGATTTATTCTCTTCCTTATAATGTGGAGCAGATATTTGTTACGCCTGAGAGATAGGACTTTATCTGTTTAGTTTAAGATATGTATCAGTTTCAAGTAGTTTTTGATAATGCATATCTTAGATTAATCTATTGTAGTTGTGTAGTACATAAACACCGTTTAGGTCATCACTTACTGAACAATACTCGAGGATCATTCGACCTACCAGCTCTCAAGAACATCAGTATTTCATGAGACGATTTTGTAATAGTTTTTATCAGATATATAAAAAACTGTTATATTTTAATACTTATTCGAAACATTTATACAATTGTATCAAAACCCCTTTAAATAATTGTATATTTACTGGGTAACAATTGGTATCACAGCTCACCGATAAATTTACACTACAAGAAATTTGCAATCAGACAACTGTTGACAGAAAATGGTTAAAAAGAAAACCGTTGTCGTAAAAAATCATACAACGGTGAATTGATTTTGCAGAAAAAAACAGTTGTGTGAACTCCAGAATAAACAACGGATATCCATCTTTTTAAACTGTTGTACAAGTTGTATCCTCTCATCGAGTCTGACAATGGTTTTTTAAATATAGTGTTGTTGTAGATATTTAACACAACGATTACAAACCGTTGTTACTATGTTAACTTATAGGGATATAACACAACGGTTTTGACATTACATTGTGAAACTCAGACAACGGTTTTTCAGAAAGGTTGTCCTCTAAACCATCAAACAACGGAATGAAAACAGTTGTCTGAGGAATTTTAGTGGGTACCACGTATTCAGGTGGCAGCACGTGATAGGTGGTAAATCATTCACAAGGATTGCTGAGGTGGCGAAATGAGGGCCCTTCATTGATATGAGATTTGTTATGGGCCGTTAGATCGAAAAATAGCTGGTATTCTTATACAACGGTTTTATGTTAAAACAAAAATGTTGTCTTAGTTGGTCCATTACAAACTTTTAGATATTACGTTGTGTAATTCACATAACAGTTTTTAAAAGGGTTGTCTTAGATACCTTCATACAACGGAATAAAACAGTTGTCTGAAATAGTTATTTTATAACACTTCTAGTCATATGAAAAAATTAATAAAAATGTTAAATTCATCTTGCATATCAGGATTAGAAAAATCTAGTAAAAGTACCACTCTCAACAACGAGACTGGTTCCTGATTTACAAGATTAATTTTTGAAATGATTTTTTCGACGATCCAACCGTACAGATGTTAAGATATATTAATTTTAGTCATATGAAAAAATAATTAAAAAATTTGAAATTCATTTTGCATGCTAAGATTAGAAAAATCTAGTAAAAGTACCACCCCCGACAACGAGACTCGTTTCTGATTTACAAGATTAATTTTTGAAATGATATTTTCAATGATCCAACCGTAAGGATGTTAAGATATATCAATTTTATTCATATGAAAAAATTATTAAAATTTTTGAAATTCATCTTGGATGCCAGGATTAGAAAAATGTAGTAAAAGTACCACTCCTAACAACGAGACTCGTTCCTGATTTACAAGATTAATTTTTGAAATAATTTTTTCGATGATCCAACCGTACGGATGTTAAGATATATCAATTTTAGTCATATGAAAAAATAATTAAAAAATTTGAAATTCATCTTGCATGCTAAGAGTAGAAAAATCCAGTAAAAGTTTACAGACTTGATAAAGCACTATATGGACTAAAGCAAGCACCTAGAGCATGGTATGAAACCCTTGCTCAGTTTCTACTTGAAAGTGGATTCAAAAGAGGTACAATAGATAAAACTCTGTTTTATCTTAATAAAGGTAAAGATTTGATTTTGGTTCAAATTTATTTTGATAATATCATTTTTGGATCAACTAATCAAACACTGTGTAATAAGTTTTCAAAGTTGATGCAATCAAGATATCAAATGAGTATGATGGGAGAGATGAGTTACTTCCTAGGATTGCAGATTAAACAGACTGATAATAGCATCTATATCACTCAGTCCAAGTACACAAAAAATCTACTGAAGAGGTTTAATATGCAAGAAAGTACAACTGCAAGTACTCCTATGGCAACTGCTACAAAACTTGATCCAAATGAAGGTACAACAGTTGATGTGATAACCTACAGAGGTATGATTGGATCTCTGTTATACCTAACTGCTAGCAAGCCAGACATTATGTTTTCCACTTGTTTGGGTGCAAGATTTCAGGCAAATCCAAGGGAGCCACATCTTATTGCAGTAAAGAGAATTTTCAGATACCTCAAGGGTACTGTTTCTCTTGGACTTTGGTATACAAGAGAAGCTGATTTTGCATTATGTGGTTATTCAGATGCTGATTTTGCTGGATGCAAAATAGACAGGAAAATTACATCAGTAAGCTGTCAGTTCCTGGGAGGCAGATTAGTCTCATGGTTCAGCAAGAAGCATAAATCTATTTCTACTTCAACTGCTGAGGTTGAATATATTGCAGCTGGGAGTTGCCGTGCTCAGTTGTTATGGACGAGAAATCAGCTCATGGACTATGGATTATCATTCTCAAAAATTCCTATTTATTGTGATAATCAAAGTGCTATTGCTATGACAGAAAATCCTGTGCAACACTCTCTTACAAATCACATCAGTATCAGATATCACTTCATAAGAGAGCATGTCATGGAAGGAACCATAGAGCTTCATTTTGTTCCTACTAAACAGCAGTTAGAAGATATCTTCACAAAGCCATTACCTGAAGCAACATTTACAAAGCATGTGAATGAACTTGGTATGGTTAATTGGGAAAGGTAAATTTTTATTTTATCTATTTGATCAAATCCTGATGTATATTGATCAAATCCTGATATGTCCTAAATGTTGTAATTTTTAGATATTAGGCCAGAAATATTTGATGTATTCTATTTTATATGCATGATAAACTAAGTGAATTTATTTGCTAATTGTGGATATCCAAATAAATATATCACTGTCACCATTACACATCAGTCTAGGGAGACGCGCCTTAAAAAGAAATTTTTTAGTTAATTGATTAAGTTAACTCTACACTTAATCATTAATCAGTCCTCTAGTCCCTTGATATTCCATTGGCTATTTAACCGCCATTTCATCTCAGACATATCATCTTCTATTCTCACACTACAAGAAAAATGTCCATAGACATCGGTTTTTGGCCGATGTCTATGTTGTTTAGCAACCGATGTTGATGTCGGTGATGTCTATTCTAGACATCGGCCAAAACCCGATGTCTTTACTTGTTTAGACATCATTTCTTCCAAAATAACTGATGTCCATGCATTATTTTTTACAAAAAATGTTAGAAATAAATAATTTAATAATTAAATTATACCTATTACAACATATTAAACATATAATGAGCTATGTTTTTTTCCACATAGACATCGAATATTTTCATTTATGTGATGTAAAATCAGATATTAAACATCGATTTCTTAAGTAAAGAGTGATGTCTATATTTGCACATAGACATCATGTTTACCCTAAACAAAGTGATGTCTATGTACCATTTAGACTTGAACTGTCAGTCTTTGACATCAGTTTTTTTTATCTAAAAGTGATGTACATTAATTGTTTTAACATCAGTTTTTCTTCTTTTACATTAGTGATGCTTATTTTCCTTTTAGAAATAACATATAATACAAAATATACCACTAAATCAAATTTTAATTTGAAGTACAATTTAAACCCACAACAACTACTAAATCAAAATAATAAGTAGAAATGAACTAACTAAACACTTATATTAACCAACAATAATATCAAGTACCAAGTTTTCTTACATAACTAACCAAAACAAAACTATAAAGAAATACTTGTACAAGTAAACCAATGAAACCACTATTTATTTGTTGAACCATCACAACTGCCCTCCTCATATTGTAGGCTGTCCAAACGGCAAATATTGATACTTCACCTCAACAAAGCATAACTCAGGGACCGGGTATCTTCCATTTTTGTTATGCTCATTCAGCTCAGTTAATGCGGTCACCACTGCAGTGCAGACTTTATCACTCCACTCAATCTTTAAAATCTGTTAAAACCACCTGTCCATTTCTCTGGATCAGAATATTTTCAGGCTTCAAATTTTTGTATATTATACCTGAGTAGATTTTTAACAACATATAGAGGAAACTTGTCAGGCATATTACAAAGTCACACTGGAGGAACAAAACCTCTCAAATGTCAATAAAGTCAATACAAACAAATAAGTTTATTTTCAACATTAAGCGCATTTCTCAATTAATAAAGGAACAAACCTGCAGGGTATTGACGAGCAACGGAAACACGACATATGGAGGGAATAGCAGATGGATCTCTAGCACCAGCCCTTGCAATCAATACAACAACATTTTTTTCGGCAACATCAACTGCTTCTGAGCCTGTGGATCCACTAACACCCATGGACTCCAAGAGTGCCTGATTAAATCTTAAAAGGTTTAGCTCTTGCTAAGAATCTAAAAATGTTCTGTATTACGAGAAGAACACTGATTCCGTGCCCATTTAATATGTGACTGGAAAAGACCAGCATAGTGTACTATAAAGAGCATGTTCGACACAAGATTTCATTTGCAATTGTTACTTCTAATACACAATAATGACACAAGATAATTTATTATGTAATCCGTTCACCTGCGGGGTTGAAGGAAGCATGTATAAGCTGTTATCTGGACTTTGGTAGAAAGCTAAAACTTCTCTTTCAATAAGATCTTTAGTATCATTAGATATGTTCATCAACATAGTATATGTGTTGATGGTATCAAATGCATGCTCTCTTGTGGCCAATGGCTGCTGACTCCACAATGTTGCAGCATCCTGCAATGAAACCAAAAATAAATATTCATTGCAAGAAGCAGCAAGCATATGAAAATTAAGGCTCATAAGAACATATGGTATATTTAAAAGAATAATAGTTAAATAAATGCTCAATATGCCCCCATAATAATTAGCAAGTATGTTCTGCCTTCTGCATTCTGTAGGACTGTTCAAAGGAGTGGACAAATGACCAACTATCCTGAAGTTTCACTAAGTTAATAATCCTTTACATTCTTCTGCGATTTAATTATGTCTGGTTGATACTATAAACATAGGGAAAATTGCAAGAAAGTTATTATACATAAACGATAAAAGGACTTAAAAGTATACCGTGATTGCAATAGGCTGTCCCACGGGTATATCCTTTGAACCTTCAGGTACCAATATCTTAGCTAGAAACCAGAAAAGGATTGACCGAGAGTATAAAATAAAGTACCTCAACTATACAACTTGATGCTACCCATCTAAAGTGATGAAACAGAAAAATGATAAACTCTGGGAGGCTATTGACCAATAGTTACATAAAGCAAAGATCACAACAAAAACAAGTCATAGACACAAGAAAGATAAATCATGGTTTTATATATAGCAGACTGTTGTTTATTTCAGAAGAAAAAATATATAATTACCCCTCTTCAAGACACTCAAACTCCAGGGTAGCTTTGTCTGTCTCTATTTCGCAGATAATATCCCCCACTTCTAGCTGTCATATCAAATATATATAAGTGGGTACAGGAAAAGGCTAAAAAAATTAGCCCATCAATACTTAACTCCAAATTCTGGAAATGAATGGCAAGTTATGACACTTCAAGAAAAACAAATTTATGATCGAATGACACTGATGCAGCACAAATATCTTATAGAGCTAACCTTATCTCCTTCCTTCTTCTTCTATTTCGCCAAGTTACCTTAAGCCTGCAATGCGGTGTACGAAGAGCATATGTTATATTTCACTAAGAAACATGTTTAAAGTTTATATACCTAAGCAGCTAAACATCTTACCATTGTAGGGGACAAAGCTGGCATAACTACAATGTGGTTGATGACCTAGTCAACCACCTGTTTATAACTGGAGTAGATTTAGAACAATGATTTCTGGCATTTTAAATTACCCCTATGGAATCACTCATTGATTTCATTTCCCTTACTTGTGCTCCTAGAAGATTCATAAGGTCCTCAAAGTGTCGTACCTCTGCATGGACTCAAAAATGTCAGCTACAAATGTTGTTACATGTTCAGTATCCATCAAGTATGGGAGTAGGTAACCTAAATCATTAAAGCACAAAGACAAAAAGATAAACTTATTCCGAAAATGCTAGCAGCAAAGAAAGGAAGCCTGGATTTGAATTAAATAAGTTACCTCCTGCTGGTTGACCAGTTGAAACTGGTGGGGTTTGATCCTGCCATCGGAAACAAGATGTTTTCATGATTAAGAATAGTAAAATTACTTATCTGAACTATGGATGATAAAAACTGAGAGATATATTTAAAAATGGACTCTATAAGGTGTGTAAATGAAGGAGAAGAATACAAGCCTTCATCTATCTCCTCCTTTGTAAGGCCCTTCTTCTCAGAGAGGAACGTCTGTACAGGACAGGAAATCCCTTAATTTTTAGATGTAAAAGAAATTTGACAGCATTCTCCACTTGATCGTCCCAAATTGGTTCTGAGTTCACAAACACAGATAGAACCTTGGTATCTTGATGGACCTTGTAAACTCCAAGACTGTTATTAACAGAGTAGCAATGTTTAGCACAATTTAACACAACTTAAATTACAAAAACAATAGCAGTATATTACTGAAGTATTAATACATCATTTTCCCATATTCCCGTCAATCATAAGAGTTTTTAGAACCGTAAAAAGTTATTTCAATGAATGCATGAGTATTTGGTAGATCATAATTAGTAATTAGTATTTGGTCTCACGAAAACGATATTCTGAGTTTCTTTTTTATCTTCTTCAAACTGCTGTGCTACAGAAGCATTTCTCTTGAGACATTTAGTGGTAAGGTATCAGAATTAACAAGTCCCTAACTAGAAAGAATCATATCAGCAAATCAATCAGTGGTCACATATTTCATATTGTGACTCAAACAGGTTACACTATTTCATGTACTCGGTCTTTCTTTAACAAAAGAAAACATACCTAAAGTGACCCCTTCTTCGATGATTCTGTGAGTGCAGCGTCAACAATCTGTTTGAGACGTATCAGCTTAGACCCTCGCATGACAGCATTGCAAGTTATCAGTACCTTTGGTTTACAATCACTTATTCTTTGGGCAACAGATTCAACAGAGAATCACTTATTTTGAAACCAATAAGCAACTATAATTAAATGCTGAACATGTACAAATTAGTGACAACAATTTGTTAACAAAAACATACAGGGAAATTCATACAATTAGATATCCAGCACAGTTCCCCTTGACATAATTAGCTATATACCACTGATATAAAAAAAATACTAGTAAACTATTAGTTATTTTAAAAAAAAACATATATACTTGGAATTAGCTACCAACATGCTCATTATCACAAGAAAGAATTGAATACCATGTAATCAGTAGACATGAAAGGATCGTTAACTTTACACAATTTACAAAAATTAAAAAAACAAACAAAAATACAAATGTACAACCAAAAACACCAAAATTACCCAAAGTTTTAAATCTTTTTCTCAGATTAGGTCCTGTATACAAAAAGAAGAAAAGTATAAGCAACAAGTTTAGACACTAAATTAATAAAAAAAATAAGGGTTTCAAATTAGAAAAAAACCCAATTTACAAAATTAGGGTTTTGAATTCAAAAATCCTCAACTTTTAAAACTGGTGTTCATGCAGAGAAGACCAGTTCGATTCAAGTAGATACAACACTTACCGAAGTAGATAGGTTAACTAAAAGAGGCTTAACGGAGAGATTGAGAGCGGAGAGAGGTTCAGAGAGAGAGAGAGAGGTTCCAGTGAGAGAGAGAGAGAGAGATTATGATGGTGAGATGATGGCCGGAGTTCAGAGAGATTGTGAGGCGAGAGAGGTTTGATCGAGAGAGAGAGAGGTTCGATTTTGTTGTGTCTGAAGATTGATTTGGGGGAACCAAAATTTGGTTAAGGGGGGAGAATTTGGGATTGGGGGGAATGTAGAACTAAAAAATGAATGAAAATTTCACTAACGGGGGAAAGAAAAGGTGGGCGCGATTTTTTTTTTTGGTGAATTTTAGACATCAGTTTAATTATAACCGATGTCTATAAAGAACAAAGACATCACAAAAACACGGGGTGATGTCAATACTTTTTTTAACATCAGTGGCAAAGTTAACTGATGTCTAATTTGTGATGTCTATTGACATTATTCTTGTAGTGTCACACAAAACTATTCTCTCTCTTTTAATCCTCATTATTTTCTTCCTTCATAAAAATGGTTCTTGTAAACATGTTTATGAACTATGAAAGTTTCAACGTCGAGTTCAGTTGTGGTGATTGGGAACAGGAATGGCATGTTACTGCCATTCCTGATGAGATATGGATCTTGGTTCCATAAGAGGTTCGGACAAATATCTTGTTCTTTGAAATGGACTATCAACTCCATCTTGATCGCTTGGAAGAAGAACGGAGAGAGACTCTTCTTCAACAAGAACGGATCATCCGTCTTGCAGTACTAGTTGTCAACAGCAGGATGAACTAGTCGATAGTTTTCCTTCTTCGACCAAGGTTGTTCACCATCTTAGACTAGGATTATCTTGTAATCTTTTGCATGTAATATACAAATTTTATAAAATGTACTCTTTTGATATATTAATGAAATTTCTTTTGATTACAATATTTAGTTTTTGTTTATCTCGTATTATGTGCATGTGAATATTCTCATTGAAGCCTGTTAATCTTTACTTCATCTACTTGGACTGTATTTCTTGATAAATGTTTTGATTAAAATTGTGGTTACTAATAATTTGTGATGCTTTGACAAAAAAATGTTGAATTTGAATCGACATATCCAGAGTTAGTCAAATCCTGACAGAAGAAAGGTCTCAAATCCTGATGACAAGTCAACACGTTCTAATTCAGATTATTAGTGTTAATCAATCTTTGAGTAAGTTTTATTATTTCAATTAAGTGTCCCACTTAATTAATGATTATTGGTGAAATATTAGATAAACAAATTTCTACAGTTGTGTCTTGATATAACTGTATGTATTTTATATTTACTTCCGCAAATTCCTCCAACGTTAAAATCAATTACTCAGATATTGTTTCCCGTTCAAAATCAAATTTGCTAGGTTACCTTCTTCATAGAAGTGTGTTAAATATAATTCTGAATAGTGAAGCTATAAAACCAGAAGAAATTTCGTGACACAATTCATCATACACATAGTTTCACTGAACACATCTCATGCTTACTTTCTCGCACAAGCTATTCACATCATGACAACTTCTGAAGATTCACCACTCTTCAGTCAAACCACAATCATTCATGAAAACACATTTGGTACACTACGTCATAAACTGGATTTCGCAAAAAAAAAGCCAAAAAAGTGTTGCTAAAGGCCAAAAAAGTGTTGCTAAAGGCCAAAAAAAGGCTATGGCGACTCTTTTTCGGGGTTGCAATATTTTAAAATGATATAATATATATATATATATATATATATATAATGATTTGTTAAGTTTTATAAATGACGTAACTAATATTATTAACTTTTAAAAATAAATTAAATATATATTTCAATTATTATATCATTTTTATGTTAATTATTAATTAGTTAAATTAAAAAATCATCTTTAATCATCTATGTCATTTTGGTAACACATTTTGACTATACCGCAAGATCAAAAAATAGGGGTTGCGATAGACATGGGTTTAAAAGGCTATTATTACACTTTTGTTTGCAACCCTAGCGTGAACGGTTGCGGAATCCAATCTATGGCATAGTGGTACTAACAATTACATAGCTCTACTTTCACATCAGCAGCTACCATCATCTTTTCATGATATTCAGGATTTTCTCCTTCTATGTCCAATTGGATATGCTCTCACAAATCCTGTTAAGGTGTCATACAGGGCTGTCATGCAGGTCTGGAATACAGCAGTGGTAAATTCAATACATAATGGCTTTTCTTTTGAGTATAAGGACCAAAGATATGAAGTTGATGCTGACATTCTACTTTAAGCCTTGAGATTGCCTACTCTTGATGGTGCTCCTGATACTCATACCAATGAGTAGATGTTTGATATGCTAAGGACTTTAGGCTATCAAGGATAAATCACAACCATTGGAAAACTGCTCAGAACCAAACTGAAAAGAGAGGGGAACTTTTTCTTTGACTGCATCCGTAGATGTTTCTTAAATAAGACAACAAAATTTGATGTTCTTCCATCCACTTCACTGAGAATTGGGTACTCTCTTCTTAACTATGGTAATTTTGATTATGCTAATACTATATTACAGTTTATAATTGCTAAGATAGGAGATGCTTTAGGAGTAATACGGTATACAAGATTTGTACAACTGATTTTCACTTATTTATACCCTAATGATATTTTTGATGATGATGAATTACTCCCTATTTTTCAAAATTCTAAAAAAGCAATCACCGATCATATCAAAAGGGATGAAAAGAATAAATTTTCAGGATCACCCTTTCTTCCTATAGAGGTCGGGAAGTTTCTGTTGATAAATAGACCTACTCCTACATAAGTGCCTAAAAATCCTGATGCTGGCACTTCTGTCACAGTTCCTGATGCTAAGAATCAAGAAGTCACCCATCTTGTTTCTAACCCAAGCATTTCTTCTTCCAAATAGCAAACACAACAAGCCTCTAAATTAGCCTCATTTGCTGTCTCTCAAAAAATATCAGTTGTAACAAAGAAAAGGCTGTTTAAGAAATCCGTCACATCTTGATAGAAAGCTAAACAAGTCTCACTAGGTGAGAATGAGAAGAAAGAAGACTGCTTTCCAATCAGGAAAAGAAGACTGATCATTCAAGAAGATTCTGAATCAGATGATCAGATGCCAATAGGGTCCTTGCCAAAAATTAAGAAGTCCATTGATCAAAATCCTTATGACTTGATTGACACTACTGGAATCAAGGAGCCAACTACTAATGCTAGTGCTTTGCTTGACAAGCTTCCAGTAATTGAAGCAATTGCTGAACATAAGAAAACTTCAAAGAGTTGGTTGAAAAGAAGGAGTGAATAAGTAGTTGGATATATCAGAAAGAAGAAGAAGACTCGGCCTCTTGACAAGGATGTTAGTACAAAAGAAACTACGTCTCAAAGGGATTTAGCAACTGCAACACATCCAGTCACACAAGAACCATCTTCTCAAAGGGAAGATGCAAACACTGAGGCTGCACAAATCATTGTTAATATTGCTCAGAGTGATCTTTTTGCAGACTCTGTTCAACTACTTCAGGAAAAACAAACTCATTTGGAGATATTTTCAAGAGTGGATGCAATCATTAATGATCCTATTTTTGAGAAGAACACACAAGAACCTTCACCAACCATTGCTGAAGCAGTTCACATATCTCAGACTCCACAAGAACCATCAGTTCAAAGTACTGATACTGGTCTTTCAACATCTCCTGACAGATCAAATCCTGAAGATGCATCAGCTCCTACTGAGAATCATCCTTCACCTGCACTAGCTACAATTGATGATCCATTACTAGTTGCTAGTTTGAAAAAGCATCCTGATGTGCTGTTTGTTCCTCCAATTTCATCACTTCCACTTTAGGAATCACCTTCAGGTGTTGTTAACTTCTCATATATTCTCATGTTTGTATGATTATAAATAGTCTCTTATTGAGGTTACCTCTATTTATATGAAAAGCATACAACTTTTCTCAGCCATCTCTTATTTTTTGCTATATGTGTGATTAAGCCTTTCTGTGAGACTTTGTGAAAATAAAAAAAATATATTTTGGGTGGCAGTCTCCTGTATTGGCAAAAGGAGAGGTAGTTTTGAGACAAGAATCCTATAAGTTTTTCTTTACTTATAAAGTTTCTTCTGTGAGAATAATATTACTCTTAAAATTAATATATATTGTGTGAGAAGTGATAAGATCACTTGAAAAGAACAGAGGTGTTACTATGTTTCTGTTTCAGGATCACATCAGCCACATGCATCTCTTGCAAAGAATCTGGATAAAGGCAAGGTAATTCTGCCAGATTCTACACATTCTTCTGATGGCTTTTCCGACTCTGACAATGATAGTGATGACGATGATCAGGATGCTACTCAGCTTAAGTCTGCAATTGATGCATCCAATGTTGGTTCTTCTTCGCACTTCACTGAACATCCTTCTTATTACAATTCTGATGTTGAGTATTTCAGACAGACATAATGGGATTATAAATGGAGACATGCAAATTTTTCTATCTCATCTGCTGTTGGCCTGTAACACATTCATCGTGCCTATGATGAAATTTGAACTCCTGATCTGAAGTTGTATCTTAAGGCCACAACTATTTCCGTTAAAGGAAATCACTCTGAACTTGATGAAATAAAGAAGTCTCATGCTGGTGTCAAAGAGAAAATTGTTGGATTTTTGCTTCACACACCTGACTCAGCTGAAATCAAAAGTGTGAAAAATACCATCAAAGATGTTAATAAATCTCAAGACAACATGGCCTCTAGACTTTCCTTCTTGGAAGTTAAGGTTTCTTTTATAAGTGACAAACTGGATGCTCTATTTTCTTTTATAAATACTGATGCCAAAAAGGGGGAGAAGATAGCTGCTACAAAATGTACACCGGATTCTATTCAGATAAAGGATAAATATATTGATGATGATGGTGATAAGAATAATCCAGTTACAGATCTTCAAATTGCTTCTACTGCTCACCAACTTCAACATTCCAAGAATAATGATTCTTCAGGATGAAGGAAGTCTACTGGTGCTTATAAAGCCAGGGACAAGACTATTGCTGGTGCTCATGAGGATGATGACGTTAAAATCTCAAATTTAGCAGAAGCTAATGGGATGTTATTTCCTTACAGACATAAGGAAACAGGTGAAGAGAACAAAGACAAGAAGTTTGAGCAAATGAATGCTAGGAGTGCTGTTGGGTATATAACCGGAGAATTTCTTGATCTAACACCTGAAGAAGCAGTTATGCAACAAAAGGAGCTTTTGGCTCAAATTGAAGATGAAGCTAACACTTCTAAAGGAAAAGGAAGAAGATATGGTAGATCTGCAAGAGTAAGAGGAAGAGGAAGAGGAAGAGGTGGAAGAACTTCTTGATCAAGGCAAGTAACTCCTTTAAACTCTACTTTTCTGAATTTTCTATCCAGAGAAGGTTATGTTTCTATACAAGGAAATGAAGAAGATAAAGAGGTTCAGAATCCAGAAGAGTTGATTATACCAAGGAAGAAAAGATCAACCACTCACATTGATCAAGATGATACAGCAAATAAAAATGTAACTCCTGATGCAGACACAAATCCTGAGATAAAAGTAGATCCTGATGCTGTGAACCTGATAACTAATTTTAACTCTGATGAAAAAGTGATCAAAGCATTAAATGAGTCAGCTTGAATATGTGTCAGCTGGGTTAAAAGATTATATCTTAAAACAGGAAGATGTTGATAAGTCCATCAAGAAGCCTTTTTGGGTGGTATACAATGAAAAACTGAAACTTATCAAATCTCGAACCAGAGCAGGCATTGGTCATTCCAGCACGGAGATCTTAGAATCTGATCAGCTTGATACAGATACTCTGACTAGAAAATTTTGGTGAAAGAATTTCTCCTTCACATCTTAAGAAAGTTGAAGTTGTGAAGATTGTTCATAGAAAGATAAATGATAATGATATCAGAGAAGATATTCTGTACTTTTTCAGAGATGGTAAAGTAAAAAAGCTTTACATTATAGCAACTCTTAATGAAGACTGTCACAGAATTGAAATACATTCACTATCTTCTTAGAGTTGAGAACAAAGTCACCAGAAACTGGTCTTCTATGATACTTGAAATGATCAGAAGAAGAGTCATGAGAAAAGATGATAAATACAATGGTCATTATATTCCTAAGTACAGTACTTATTTTGGTCAAGAAATGCCGATCAAAAAGGGAGCTGCAGTGCTACAAGTTTTTCTCAACAGTCCTCAATTATCCTTCAGTCCTGATCATGAAGATGTCAATTTAAGCTTTATGTTGATTGGTGATCTTGAGATAAGCTAAAGTTCAATTTCTAAGTTAAGGTCAGCTATCTATCAGCTTGGAGAAGACACTGAAGAGAAGAGAGAGTTGAAGAAAAAGCTTGTTAAAGTCCTACGAGACAAGGAAGAAAAAAGATTAAAGAACTTTCTTGGAACAACTGTCAGTTATCTGAAGATACTGAAGTAAGCTTAACTCCTTGTACATTTTGTAGAATGGTTTTGGCATCATTGAGAATGGAATTTATGCTTCATTGCATTAAGCATAAATTGGGGGAGATTGTTACATATTGAATTCTCAATTATCAGAAGAAATTCAGGATGTGGCTGTACGGATGTCATCAGGATCTGATGTACCGTCAGGATTTGGTATGTCATCAGGATTTGTATGACATCAGTATTTGAAGAAAGTCAGCATTAGAAGATTTGTTATGTTCCTTATAATATGGAGCAGATATATGTTACGTCTGAGAGATAGGACTTTATCTGTTTAGTTTGAGATAATATCAATTTCAGTTAGTTTTTAATAATCCATATCTTAGATTAATCTGTTGTAGTTGTATAGTATATAAACACAGTTTAGGTGATCACTTAGTGAACAACACTCGAGGATCATTCGACCTAGCAGCTCTCAAGAACATCAGTATTTCTTGTGAGGATTTCGTAACAGTTTTTATCAGATATATAAAAAGCTGTTATATTTTATTACTTGTTCGAAATATTTATACAGTTGTATCCAACCCCCCTTAAACAATTGTATCTTTACTGGGCAACAATATTTTTAAATACAACTATACAAATGGATATATACGGAAATAGATGGATGCAAACATTTGAATTAAATATTGTATTTATATATAAAGCTATTTATTTTTTAAGTTTGTAAGAATACCTGAGTAATAGTTTTCTTATACTCAGCAAAGATTGTCGCAACTATACTAAACGCCACTCGAGTGTATTCGCCCCAAGATATGTCCTCTTTCTGTATCACTTTTGTTGCCAATTGCTCAATATGATCTTCAATCTCTACACGAGCTGCAGAATCATCACTGTCATATGCATGAACAATAATAGCGGCATTTCCCACTACATGTTGTAGCAAATTTGGGGATAGGTTTGCACCACGAGTAGAGGTCAAACGCGAGTTTTGCTGCATTATTAATTCATCACCACTATATATATATCTGATAAATTCACACGACCTCCCATAAATAATTTTTTTTCCTTGTGAGCATGAGTGCCAAGCTCTTTTGAGAGTGAACATGCCACCTCTGCCTCGTTTATCTGTTTGCTTCGTTCATACAATGATTATACATATAGTCCTCCCATCATTTCACTAGCAAAGCCTAAAAATTTAAAATATAAAGATCAAATAATGTTAGTTATAACTACTACTAATTCCTAAATGTGAGTTATCATGATTTTCTATTAAACCATGAACTTCAAAGAAAATAATTGAAGATTTAAATATAATGCAGAAAAATAATGGAAAGTTAAATTGAATTGTTGAGAAATAGAGCACAATAAAGAAAATAGGACTTTGTTAATGCACAATAATAGAGAAGAATGCTGAAAAAGCAAACAGGTAATTTGTGCAAAAAAATATAGGAGAAAATAAAATAGTTTTAGTGCATAGATATTCGAAAAATGCTGAATAACATAACATGTTATTGTCTGTTGGTGTAAATCCTTGTAAGTTGTAAATTGTAGTACTGTTCTTGTGCTTGTTTTAAAGATGTTGATATATTTTACCTTATGAGTTTTTAATGGGAAACCTTGTAGCACCAAAACAGCTACTTAGACAAGAAAAAAGTCGCTAGTGTCTACTACCTAGAATAGTAAAGCAGGGAAATTTTGGTAAGACTCGAATAAATTTCATTTTTGAATAAGGGAATGTGGTTGTACACGTATTTATGATATGAACTTGTTTATAACTAAAAGTTATTATTTAGAGAGCAAAATTCTGTTCAAGCATGCATTTCATATTCAACACACTTCTCTCCTTACAAGTTAAAATATATATTTTAATAAGGCCTGATGTAAGCAGTTGATAAAAACACATACCCGCGGTTAGCTGCTTCAGGCGTCCAAAAAGTACCCTTTTGATTTTTTTTCTCGTGGTTAACCGTATATATCAAATGGTGTTGCTCAAATAATTAATTATAAATATTAGTAGGTGTGTCATTTTTACTAAGTGAGTTTAAGTATTTTTTTTGGTGAAATTTTTTTGAAATAATTACTTAACAAATAAAACTTTATATATGTAGATTAAAAATTTTGACAAAAAAAATATTAACTTTTAGATTTAAATTCTCACTCACAATTTTAATTCAAAACCATAAATTTTCAAAGTGTACACATTTTAAAATTTTAGAAAATTAAATTTTATTTAACGAAAGCACAATTAAAATTATTTAATACATCATTTCCAAAAAAAATTATTTAATACATATTTTATAATTAGTGCCATATTTTATTAGATTTACTCATCATTAGAACATTTTTTGTGAGTAACACAACCTAAAAATAACACATAGGTACGGGATCTAGGTTTCAAAATATACTTTTCAATCACACACTTATGCAAGTTTTATACACTAACATAAAATTCAAGAATTATTTTAAAATATTTTTAACAATTATTTTAAGCCAAGTAAACATTATATTATTTGGGTGCAAATTTTGTGAATAATTACAACCTAACTACCAATAAATCCCAAAATACATAACAATTAAAAATTTGGAATAAAAAAACATAAATTTTACATTTAAATAGTCACTCTCATATTCTTCACCACAATATTTTTTCAAAAAATATATGTTTCCAAAATTATAAAACTTTAATATTATTTCACTATAACATGGTTAAAATTATTGAGTACATAATTTTATAATAAGTACCATATTTTATTATATTTACCTACCATTATTAGATACATATTTACAAAATCTAAAAATAACTGCAAAAAAATAAAAAAATATGCTTTTATGTATTGAAAACCTAAAACATAAATCAAAATAAGACACCCCTAATTAACATTATATAATTAAATATTAAAACCTTCATTTTACATATAAGTTATTATGTAATTTACAACCACACATGTGAATTTTATAAATGACATCAAATTTGACAAATGCCAACTAAGCATTATATTATATTATTTGGGTACAAATTTGTGACTTATAAAATATAAAATGCCTAAATTTTTTTTATACATTCACAGTAAAAGTTTTAAATAAATAAACAAACATAAATTTTTACATGTAAATACGAACTAACACTTTTCACTTTTTTTTTATCAAAGCATCATAATTTCTCAAAAAATACCGGCTTTTAATGTTTAAAACAATTTACTATTAATGAACTCAAGCACAATTAAAATTATTTAATACATAATTTTATAATAACTACTGCATTTTATTAGCTACACAACCTAAAAATATCACAATGTAAACATACTAAAAAATAAAAGAAATTAGGAATATGTATTGAAAATATTTACAATCAAATTTAACCTAGTAATAGTTTAGTGTTTTAGAGAAAAATATTTCATTAAAAAATACATATTAAGTACAAAATTTTGATTTAATATTTAAAAATTTACATATTTAAATATAAATATTTTAATTAAATTAATTAACAATTGGTATGAACTCCTAAAAGAAGACAAAAACCTTTAGACCATAAATTATTAATCCCTACTTGCTATAAAATTGACATTCAAGTAGGCAAATAACTATTATTTAAAACTATCATTTTATCCTCAATCATTTAGTCCAAGAAATTATAAATTATAAATTAACTTTTATACACCAAATATAAAGAATAATAAAAAAAATTATATACTTATTTTTCTTATTATATTTACCCAAATTATTATTTCATAATAACACACAAGTACACAAACAACTATTTTTAAAATTATAGCTTAAATTCAACCCTACATATCAAGAAATTATAAATTTAAATTTTTTATTAAAAACCCAAATATATTAAATGGTAAGAAATAATTGTATTTAGATTTTAGTTATTATATTTACCATGTTAGTTGAAATTTTATTTCAATAATAATATCATTATCCATAATACAATTTAAATTTTATCTAATTAATTTCAAATCATTTTCTTAATACTCAATAAGTGATTCATTATATTTACTCTTTTATAACATATTTAAAACACTTAACATGACTTATAACTAAGTTATATCTATTCCTCATTTTAGCACGAAAAATACTTTGAATTCTTGTTTAACGCATTAGCCACCTAGAGAGAATCAGTTTCAATCACAACATGCTGCTCAGTTGATATTCCTTCCATCCAAATCAACCCCTCATGAACACCTAGAGCCTCAGCCTCAAGGGCTGTCACTATTCCACTTATTTTCATATTTTTGCCAGCAATAAACTAACCTGCATTACCGGTGAGGACCATTCCAATTGAGAACAATGTATCTCCCTCATACAATGAAGCATCTATATTGAGTTTAGTCCATCATGCTTCTGGTTTTTCCCATCTGACTTCTACCTGCGTTTCCGTATTTCCAGGCCCTCGGTCATAAGCTTATTTTCTCCTTTGCGCGTCCTGCCATTCAAATTATAGTATCTCGGGCAATCAACTTAGACTCCCACACTTTTTTATTACGACCAAACCAGATACCCCATAGAACCTTAGCAATAGTAGTCAGAGTTTATGGTGTGCCATTGCTTAATTTCTCCAGAAGCCATTGGGGTGCATCCTCCACTGCGATCATATCTTTAACCAAGCCAGCTTCTTCCCAGCATTTCTTCATTGGGATTAAACTGCTATCGTATTTAAACTGATATAATAGATATATGAGACTGTATAGAACACAAGAGAGAAAGCAAAAGAAAAGACATATTATTTCTCATGATTAGAGAACAGAACTCAGTACATTCAAATATACAAGCCAACACTCAGCTACTGAACGTGCTAAAAACTAGAGCTGCAAACCAGCAACAGACTCCTACTAAGCCTCCACACTATTCCCACTTATTCATTTTGTTCCTGAAATTACTGAACAGACCAAAGACTTATTCTTTGGGAGGTAGATGTGGCTTAACAGCTACTAAAATAAATATATTAATAACTAAATTTAAGATTATTCCAACATTCAGTCCCATAATCTTAAATTTACGAAGCACATTCTCTTCGCCTGTGATGCACTTCTCACCACCATCAATTTTGATGCACTTTCTCATCAAAAACACTTTGGAGCACTTCTCTCCAAAAACACTTTGGAGCACTTTCTCTCCACAACTCCAAAGGAGTGGTTCTCCCTCGATCAATTGTGCCATCCTTTCTTCATCATTCTGAAATCTATATTTTTTTGCCAGATGCCCATATTTTTTACATTTATAGCACTGTGGCTTTCCTTTGTACCAGCAGTCTTTTTCTTCATGTCCCATCTTATGACAATGGTTGCATTGAACTTTGTTGCGTGTGCCTTTTGAGGATGAAGCTTTAGCTAATAGCAGTCCCTCATTTTTTCCTCCAATTTCTTCCTCCCTCATTGATCTCCTTTGGTCCACGGCGTGAAGTGAATTGATTAATTCTGAAACAGTTAATTTCGAAAGGTCTTTAGTATATTCAAGTGAGGAAATTTTAGTTTCATACCTCTCAGGAAGAGTCACTAAAAGTTTGTCGACAACTCTTTGACTTGAGAAATCTCCACCCAGTAGTTTGATTTGGTTAACAATGGACATCAACCTACTCCCATATTTCTTGACGCCTTCATTATTTTTTATTCTCATCATCTCAAACTCTCTATTGAGGTTCAGAATTTGCGTCAGTTTGGTTTGTTGGTTGCCTTCAAATTCTTCCTTAATTTTTCTCCATGCTTCTTTAGGAGTATCACAACCCATAATAGTTGTAAAGATATCTTCCGACACAGCCGAATGTAGACATGAAAGTGCCTTTGCTTCTCTTGCCACTTCTTCATCACGTTTTTTGATTTGGGCTGCCCACAAACTCATAGCTTTCAAATATGATTTCATTTTGATAGCCCATGAATTATAATGATCTTCTTTGAATAATGGAATAGAGACGAAGAAATTGTTTGATGCCATGGAAAATATTAAGGATAATATATATATGTATATGTGTATTTTTATAAGAGTTTTATAAGCCCTGGATCATATGGCTCTGATACCAGTATTGGGATGAAACTGCTATCGTATTTAAACTGATATAATAGTTATATGACACTTTATAGAACACAGGAGAGAAAGCAAAAGAAAAGACATATTATTTTCTGATGATTAGAGAACAAAACTCAATACATTCAAATATATAAGCCAACACTCAGCTACTGAACGTGCTAAAAACTAGAGCTACAAACCAGCAACAAACTCCTACTAAACCTCCACACTACTCCCACTTATTCATTTTGTTCCTAGAATTACTGAACAGACCAAAGACTTATTCTTTGTGAGGTAGATGTGGCTTAACAGCTACTAAAACAATTATATTAATAACTAAATTTAAGATTATTCCAACATTCTTAGCATAATAGCAGTCAAAGAATACATGTAATAATTTCTCCTCATCAATTTGGCACACAGGACATGTAATTGAACATAATACTCCTTTATTCCTTAAAAGATACCTGATAGGTAAGTTATTCCTGCAGAACCTCCACATGAAAATCTTGATTTTATGAGGGAAATCAAGATTCCAGAGCCTATTCCATCCCATCCTCTCGATTCAACTACAGCGGTCACGTCTCCATTACGGTCGTACCAAAAGTGATATCCAGATTTAACAGAATACTTGCCATCAGCAGTAGCCGTCCATGCAACTCTGTCTTTGACTTGGTTTTGAGGAATTCGAGGTTGCAGAATACACGTGACGTCGTCATCGTAAAAAGTTTGGCGTATCTTATGCTCGTCCCACTCTTTAGAATTAGAACGGAAATATGCATTAACTTTATCCGTTCTGACACTATTAACATGATGATTCTCCACACAGAAATTTCTTTTTCCCCGTAGCCATTGATCACTGAAAATATTGATGTCATTTCCATCTCCTAAAACCCACTTGAATCCTTTACCTAACTCTTCTTTAGCCTTCCATAATCCGGTCCATATAAAGCTTGAGTTAGAACCTTTTTTCGCTATCAGCAAGTGGCCATCATGAAAGTATTTAGCTTTCTAGATTCTAGTGACCAGAGCATTAGGATTTGACATAAAATTCCATACATGTTTCCCTAGTAAAGCCAAGTTGAATCCAGTGAGACTCCTGAAATCCATCCCCCCTTTACTTTTTGCCATGCACATTCTCTCCCAAGCAAGCCATCGAACTCATTTATTGTTGCTAGACTGCCACCAGTACCGGTTCATCATTCTTTCAATTTCTTGACTTTAGAATTTCGGGATTAAAAAATAAGACATATAGTAAGAAGGTATTGACTGAGCAACATTCTTGATCATGACTGTTTTACCCGCTCGTGACAAAGTTTTATTACTCCATCCTTGAAATCTCTTCCACACTCTTTCTTTTAAAAAACTGAAGACCCGTTTCTTTGATCTCCCAACCAATAAAGGCAGCCCTAGATATTTGCTGTCTCCCAACGCATTCGAAACCCCCAGAATATTCGTTATCTCCTTTTGTTTGTCACGCCTAACATTCGCACTGAAAAATATCCCTGACTTCTGATAATTGATCGCTTGTCCTGAATAATACTAATAAGAATTTAACAGCCTTTTAACAGTGTCAGTTTCCTCCTTCGAGGCTTTGAAAAACATGAAACTGCATCAGCGAACAGGAGGTGAGTTACAGCTGGTGTTAGAGTACTGATTTTGCATCCATGTACATGCCCTGCTACTGCAGCTTCGTTAATATAATGAGACAACCCCTCGACGCCTAGGAAAAAAAGGTAAGGAGATAATGGATCTCCTTGCCGTAAACCTTTGTTAGGAGTTATAGGGCCTACTAATGAACCGTTGAAGCACACCTTATATTGCACTGTAGTCACACAAAGTAGCATCCAACGAATCCACTTATCAGAAAACCCCATTACTTCCATTCTGTGTCTCAAAAAAGACCAATCAACGCGGTCATAAGCCTTACTTATGTCTAGCTTTAAGGCCACCTCTCCATCATTTCCAGACTTTTTCAGTTTCATGTGATGAATGATCTCAAAGGCCTTTATAGTATTACTTCATCATCTCACACATCACATCGTGGTTATCAATCAAGTCCCCCGCATCATTTTTCAAATGAGCAATATGATTGAGTTTCTTTCTCGATGATGCCTGGGCATGAAAAAATTTTGAGTTAGTGTCTCCTTCCGTAAGCCAAAAAGCCTTTGCTCTTTGCTTCCAATATTGTTCTTCATGAAGCAATAAATCATTAAACTGATCTCTTTCCTCGAAATACTTTCTGACACCATCTTCATCTTCTCCATTAACAAGCTCATTCAGAACCTCTTTCTGTTTTCTGACTTTTTCTCTAATTTTGTGGAAGAAATTCCTTCCCCAGTTTGCCATAAAAGAAGAAACCGAAATAAGATTTGGTAGCAGATGAGTTGGAGATAAACCTTTCCAGAACATTGACACCTCTTCATGAAAAGTTTGCTCTTTTAACCACGTATTTTCAAATTGAAATCGGAACTGTTTTCTAGAAAAAGAGAAAGCTGCAAGGTCTAGTTTTATAGGATCATGATCAGAGTGAGTTATGTGGATTACAGAGAGATTACACATGGGAAATTTATGCCACCATGTGTCCGTTGCAAAAGCTCTATCAAGCCTCTCCCGCACATAATTCGGGGTGCCTTTGCTCTTTTCCCAAGTAAACTCGCCTCCAGTGAGAGCAAGTTCAGAAAGAGAACAATCTTCAATAGTCGATCGGAACCCATCAAAGAGAGCTTGAGGATGAGGGTGAATCCCCTTTTTATCAGTGACATACAACATGTTATTAAAGTCTCCGAATATGCACCAGGGGATCTAATCCTGCCCTGCTAAGTTCCTTAAAAAATCGCAAGATTCCTGTCGATGAAAATACACTTGACGTCGTCATCGTAAAAAGTTTGGCGTATCTTATGCTCGTCCCACTCTTTAGAATTAGAACGGAAATATGCACTAACTTTATCAGTTCTGACACTATTAACATGATGATTCTCCACACAGAAATTTCTTTTTCCCCGTAGCCATTGATCACTGAAAATATTGATGTCATTTCCATCTCCTAAAACCCATTTGAATCCTTTACCTAACTCTTCTTCAGCCTTCCATAATCCGGTCCATATAAAGCTTGAGTTAGAACCTTTTTTCGCTATCAGGAAGTGGCCATCATGAAAGTATTTAGCTTTGTAGATTCTAGTGACCAGAGCATTAGGATTTGACATAAAATTCCATACATGTTTCCCTAGTAAAGCCAAGTTGAATCCAGTAAGACTCCTGAAACCCATCCCCCCTTTACTTTTTGCCATGCACATTCTCTCCCAAGCAAGCCATCGACCTCGTTTATTGTTGCTAGACTGCCACCAGTACCGGTTCATCATTCTTTCAATTTCTTGACTTAAGAATTTCGGGATTAAAAAATAAGACATGTAGTAAGAAGGTATTGACTGAGCAACATTCTTGATCATGACTGTTTTACCCGCTCGTGACAAAGTTTTATTACTCCATCCTTGAATTCTCTTCCACACTCTTTCTTTTAAAAAACTGAAGACCCGTTTCTTTGATCTCCCAACCAATAAAGGCAGCCCCAGATATTTGCTGTCTCCCAACGCATTCGAAACCCCCAGAATATCCGTTATCTCCTTTTATTTGTCATGCCTAACATTCGCACTGAAAAATATCCCTGACTTCTGATAATTGATCGCTTGTCCTGAATAATACTAATAAGAATTTAACAGCCTTTTAACAGTGTCAGTTTCCTCCTTCGAGGCTTTGAAAAACATGAAACTATCATCAGCGAACAGGAGGTGAGTTACAGCTGGTGTTAGTGGACTGATTTTGCATCCATGTACATGCCCTGCTACTGCAGCTTCGTTAATATAATGAGACAACCCCTCGACGCATAGGAAAAAAAGGTAAGGAGATAATGGATCTCCTTGCCGTAAACCTCTGTTAGGAGTTATAGGGCCTACTAATGAACCGTTGAAGCACACCTTAAATTGCACTGTAGTCACACAAAGTAGCATCCAACGAATCCACTTATCAGAAAACCCCATTACTTCCATTCTGTGTCTCAAAAAAGACCAATCAACGCAGTCATAAGCCTTACTTATGTCTAGCTTTAAGGCCACCTCTCCATCATTTCCAGACTTTTTCAGTTTCATGTGATGAATGATCTCAAAGGCCTTTATAGTATTCCTTCATCATCTCACATATCGCATCATGGTTATCAATCAAGTCCCCCGCATCATTTTTCAGATGAGCAATATGATTGAGTTTCTTTCTCGATGATGCCTGGGCATGAAAAAATTTTGAGTTAGTGTCTCCTTCCGTAAGCCAAAAAGCCTTTGCTCTTTGCTTCCAATATTGTTCTTCATGAAGCAATAAATCATTAAACTGATCTCTTTCCTCGAAATACTTTCTGACACCATCTTCATCTTCTCCATTAACAAGCTCATTCAGAACCTCTTTCTGTTTTCTGACTTTTTTTCTAAATTTGTGAAAGAAATTCCTTCCCCAGTTTGCCATAAAAGAAGAAACCGAAATAAGATTTGGTAGTAGATGAGTGGGAGATAAACCTTTCCAGAACATTGACACCTCTTCATGAAAAGTTTGCTCTTTTAACCACGTATTTTCAAATCGAAATCGGAACAGTTTTCTAGAAAAAGAGAAAGCTGCAAGGTCTAGTTTTATAGGATCATGATCAGAGTGAGTTGTGTGGATTACAGAGAGATTACACATGAGAAATTTATGCCACCATGTGTCCGTTGCAAAAGTTCTATCAAGCCTCTCCCGCACGTAATTCGGGGTGCCTTTGCTCTTTTCCCAAGTAAACTCGCCTCCAGTAAGAGCAAGTTCAGAAATAGAACAATCTTCAATAGTCGATCGGAACCCATCAAAGAGAGCTTGAGGATGAGGGTGAATCCCCTTTTTATCAGTGACATACAACATGTTATTAAAGTCTCCGAATATGCACCAGGGGATCTGATCCTGCCCTGCTAAGTTCCTTAAAAAATTGCAAGATTCCTGTCGACGAAAATACACTTGACGTCGTCATCATAAAAAGTTTGGCGTATATTACGCTCGTCCCACTCTTTAGAATTAGAACGGAAATATGCACTAACTTTATCAGTTCTGACACTATTAACATGATGATTCTCCACACAGAAATTTCATTTTCCCCGTAGCCATTGATCACTGAAAATATTGATGTCATTTCCATCTCCTAAAACCCACTTCAGTCCTTTACCTAACTCTTCTTTAGCCTTCCATAATCCGGTCCATATAAAGCTTGAGTTCGAACCTTTTTTCGCTATCAGCAAGTGGCCATCATGAAAGTATTTAGCTTTGTAGATTCTAGTGACTAGAGCATTAGGATTTGACATAAAATTCCATACATGTTTCCCTAGTAAAGCCAAGTTGAATCCAGTAAGACTCCTGAAACCCATCCCCCCTTTACTTTTTGCCATGCACATTCTCTCCCAAGCAAGCCATCGAACTCGTTTATTGTTGCTAGACTGCCACCAGTACCGGTTCATCATTCTTTCAATTTCTTGACTTAAAAATTTTGGGATTAAAAAATAAGACATGTTGTAAGAAGGTATTGACTGAGTAACATTCTTGATCATGACTGTTTTACCCGCTCGTGACAAAGTTTTATTACTCCATCCTTGAATTCTCTTCCACACTCTTTCTTTTAAAAAACTGAAGACCCGTTTCTTTGATCTCCCAACCAATAAAGGCAGCCCCAGATATTTGCTGTCTCCCAACGCATTCGAAACCCCCAGAATATCCGTTATCTCCTTTTATTTGTCACGCCTAACATTCGCACTGAAAAATATCCCTGACTTCTAATAATTGATCGCATGTCCTGAATAATACTAATAAGAATTTAACAGCCTTTTAACAGTGTCAATTTCCTCCTTCGAGGCTTTGAAAAACATGAAACTATCATTAGCGAACATGAGGTGAGTTACAGCTGGCGTTAGTGGACTGCTTTTACATCCATGTACATGCCCTGCTACTGCAGCTTCGTTAATATAATGAGACAACCCCTCGACGCATAGGAAAAAAAGGTAAGGAGATAATGGATCTCCTTGCCGTAAACCTCTGTTAGGAGTTATAGGGCCTACTAATGAACCATTGAAGCACACCTTATATTGCACTGTAATCACACAAAGTAGCATGCAATGAATCCACTTATCAGAAAACCCCATTACTTCCATTCTATGTCTAAAAAAATACCAAACAACGCGGTCATAAGCCTTACTTATGTCTAGCTTTAAGGCCACCTCTCCATCATTTCCAGACTTTTTCAGTTTCATGTGATGAATGATCTCAAAGGCCTTTATAGTATTCCTTCATCATCTCACACATCGCATCGTGGTTATCAATCAAGTCCCCCACATCATTTTTCAAATGAGCAATATGATTGAGTTTCTTTCTCGATGATGCCTGGGCATGAAACAATTCTGAGTTAGTGTCTCCTTCCGTAAGCCAAAAAGCCTTTGCTCTTTGCTTCCAATATTGTTCTTCATGAAGCAATAAATCATTAAACTGATCTCTTTCCTCGAAATACTTTCTGACACCATCTTCATCTTCTCCATTAACAAGCTCATTCAGAACCTCTTTCTGTTTTCTGACTTTTCTCTAAATTTGTGAAAGAAATTCCTTCCCCAGTTTGGCATAAAAGAAGAAACCGAAATAAGATTTGGTAGCAGATGAGTTGGAGATAAACCTTTCCAGAACAATGACACCTCTTCATGAAAAGTTTGCTCTTTTAACCACGTATTTTCAAATCGAAATCGGAACTGTTTTCTAGAAAAAGAGAAAGCTGCAAGGTCTAGTTTATAGGATCATGATCAGAGTGAGTTGTGTGGATTACACAGAGATTACACATGGGAAATTTATGCCACCATGTGTCCGTTGCAAAAGCTCTATCAAGCCTCTCCCGCACATAATTCGGGGTGCCTTTGCTCTTTTCCCATGTAAACTCGCCTCCAGTGAGAGCAAGTTCAGAAAGAGAACAATCTTCAATAGTCGATCGGAACCCATCAAAGAGAGCTTGAGGATGAGGGTGAATCCCCTTTTTATCAGTGACATACAACATGTTATTAAAGTCTCCGAATATGCACCAGGGGATCTGATCCTGCCATGCTAAGTTCCTTAAAAAATCGCAAGATTCCTGTCGACGAGCTCTTTCTGGAAATCCGTAGAAGCAAGTTAATCTCCAAACAGGGAGATTTCTTTCCATTACATGAACATCAATGTGATTTGAGGAAGAATTCACAATCTTACAGCTAAAATTATTCCTCCAGAAAACTGTCAGGCCACCTCCTCGACCAACTCTATCTACAGCAAAGTAATCTGCAAAGCCAAACTTCAAGCATAATTCTGCTCTACTATCACCTGTTACTAAAGTTTCTGACAAAAATAACAAAGCGGGTTTATGAGACTAAATTAAGTCCCCGAGAATCCGAACTGCGCAAGGGTTCCCCATCCCCCGACAGTTCCAGCTTAACAGAATCATTGCGGCTGGCTAGCTTGCTTAGCAAGCTTAGCTAAAACATGATGAGAGGATGCTGGACAATCCGTTTCAGAAAGAACAACTTCCGTATGTGTACCCTTTATGATTTTCGAACTATCATTTGTATCCATTGCATTGTTTGATGTTGGCCCACTTCTCCTTCTCTTCCTATATTCTATATTCAGCCCACTACTTTTCTCCTCCTCAGGCCCAATATAATAAATTGAATTTTGGATAACTCCCGCTAATACATATGGTGATATCTGACTTTCCGCATACACAGGATTTCTAACCATAATTGGACCAGAATCCCTTGAAACTCGTCTTACAGTTATTTTTTTATTTTGTCCTCCTGAATTCTCACCCGTGAAACCTGGGCCGTCATTATCTCCCCCCATTTTCGCCTCCCAATCCGTATCTCCCTCTTCCTCAGCCACTTGCTCGTCCCCTATCCGGCCACCCTTCTCGGAGGTGCCCTTAGCCAGACACCCCACTCCCTAGCCACTTCATCTCCCCTTTTGTCCATGAATCTCCTACAGAATCTCTCAGTATGTGTTACAAGTCCACACGAAAAGCAGAAATCTCCGAGTCTTTCATATTTACAAGTAACTGTAAATTCCGAACCATCTTTTCTTTTAATTTTCTTTATCTATTCTTCTTCTTGTCTTTAAATTTTTACCCAACTTTTCATAACCTAAAGTTATTTTACATTTATAAAGATATATTTTGCCTACCAATTTCAACCTATATTATCTCTCTATATAAGACAATATTTTTTAGTTTTTTAGGAAAAAGTAATGTATTCTCATCATTTCTATTATAATTTAAATAATATATTTGTAATTGTTATTCTGAATTGGTTCTACATATTACTACATAGCCTATTATCTCAAAAGAAACGTTGACTGCCAATTTTTGAGAAACTGATTATTTGGAGAATTAAGATGTCGCATACACTTTCAATGACGATGGCTCCCCTACTTTAGACATGCCTAGAGATATTTTTTATTCAAATGAGAAATTAGTTTAATGATATTTTGGTGATTAGTTGCTGGAATAAAAACAAGGATGGTTTGGCCAACACTAGGTCGTAGAATGCATCTATTTCTTTTATAATATTGAAAAATTTACAAATAAAAAGATTGAATATTCTTTTCCAATAATATTTTTATAATCATCTACTTTACATGTTAGCTTTTATTACTATTTGTAGTAAACTACCAAAATCAACCGGGTATCATTATTCATGTCTTACCCAGAGATGTGTTTCCAAGTTTGTTTATGGTGGTTGAATATGTATAATTACTCCTTAAGGAAGAATACTAAGGTTTCATTACTCCTTATCAAGTGTCACCTTATACCTCTCATATAAGTGTCTACTGTATTGTACTTAGTTAGTTATATGGATCGAGCGTTA
This sequence comes from Apium graveolens, assembly GCF_009905375.1. Taxonomy (NCBI): domain Eukaryota; kingdom Viridiplantae; phylum Streptophyta; class Magnoliopsida; order Apiales; family Apiaceae; genus Apium; species Apium graveolens. The sequence continues at coordinate 117,029,952 of NC_133654.1, forward strand.
ACTGTTGGAAAACAAGTTACACAATTAGGTTAGGGTTTTCATACGCATGCAAACCAGGTCTATCTATAAATCAGGCACTACACAAAATCTGATCTTTACCTACCACTACAAGAAATATGCCCATTTGCGATGAAATTTTTACACTGCAAATCGTCGCAATTGGGCCAATTGCGACGAAAAATATTCGAAGTTTTTGCTCAAGTCTTAAGTTCAGATTTTCATCACAAGTAAACATTTCGTCATAAGTATCAATTTTGTCACAAATATGTATTTCGTCATAAGTAACCATTTTGTCTTAAGTAACCATTTCGTCATAAGTACCAATTTCGTCACAAAGTTAAGAAAAACGTCGCAAGTTAGGGGAAGTGGAGCCCACTTTTAGCTGGCTAATAACTAAACTTCTGACGGTATATTCCGTCATTTATTCCTAATTTATTCCTAATTCACGTTATTAGTAATAAAATCATTTATCTGTATTTAGCATGTTACAATTTGCTGCTGCTCCTCAGCGGATAAACTAGGTCAGTCTCCATCTATTATTTAATTTTGATTTAAATATAACAATTCAAGTTATTTTTAAAGAGATGGATTGTCTTTTCTCCTGAGTTAGATGTGAACAAGTATTACGGCATTCCAAGTGTTTGTAGGATTGTGTGAAAGAAAACTATGTATATAATTATTTTTTTATAAATAGTTCAATTTTCAAAATTAGTTTGATGTTTATGGAAAGATTTTCAGTTTTGATTCTTGACAAATATGTAAAGAAGTGTACTTGATAAACCCAAACAAAGATTGGTATTTTAGAGTGAACTTGGATCCCAGACCGCTGAATTCCAAATGAGAGAATGTGGGTACTCGAATTGTTAGTAGTTATAATCTTGCATAAGCTATTAAGGCCATGTTTGTTTAATGGTATTAAGGACGGGATAAGATTATAATCCCTTAAATTTTCCAATCCTATGTTTGTTTTGTAAAAAATTAGTGAATAGTTATCCAAGGATTACAATCCTTTAAATTATCATATCACATGTTTGTTTTGTTGGAGTAGAGGATAGGACTATAATCCCATCTAATGCTTGGTGGGAGGAGGTATTATTTTATCCCCTCCTATAAGTCATCTTTTAAAAGATTATAATCCCCTCATTGTTATCCCATATGAAATAAACGTAGGATTGGAAAATTTAAAGGGCTATATTCCAATCCCAAGTACTATCCCACAAAACAAACATATGATAAAGTTTTAAAGGATTATATTTCAATCCTATACTTAATCCTTCCAAACAAACTTAGGATATGATTATTTAATCCACGGGACTAATTTTGATGGGATTAATTATCCCCGGATTATTATCCTGGGATTATAATCACATGAAACAAATATGGCCTAAGTGTGTTAATAGACTATGTCCTTGTAGATTTTTTTATTTGGAATTTAATAAGTTTTATTGCTCTAAAAAAATCACAAAACTTTTTTCAATACCAAAAGTAAATTAGGTTGGTTTAAATGTGAAGGACCTTAAGGTGTTTAATTATAAATTTGCTAACCATTTTTGAACGACAAAGAAAATGATATATGAGACAAGTTTACTTCTTTTGCATAAATATACGAGTCAATTTCTTTAAGAATTTAAGGAACTATAGAATACAACCAGATAAGTAATTATTAACATAACACTATCACAATATTGATATATATAAACAAAAGTGGGTTATTTAATATACTTACACTCCTGCTCCTTGAGAATCAATGGTCTAACAGTTGGTGAGGAACCACTCATATTATATTGGACTTTTTAGAGAATATGCAGATAGTTCAAACTTCAAACTCATTTTTGTTTTGATGTAAATTAAGAAAATAGGTGTTTTCCAAATAATGGAAATTTAAAGTGGCATCCTGATAAGATATCTATAACCATAAATTGTGTGTTAAATCTCAGAAGTTTATGCTAAACGATTTCGAGTCTGAAGACTGTTGTGTTGGGAATAATAGTTAGAGGCACCTTAATTCTATTAAATCTCTTGTTTAATCTTTTGAAATATGTGATGTAAAAATCATAAATGTGTTTACTTAATGTCTTAAAAGAGTACATGTTATTCACTTCTATGTTATAAAGATTAATCAAGTGAGAAAATTGAGATCCATAAAAACTTCCTTTGTTTGTTATTTCCTTATCATTAAATTATATATTCTTGTCCAGTAGAAAAAGCATCCCTGACTGCCTAAATATTTAATTTAAAATAGAAAATCTAAATGTATTAAGTTGGCATTTGTTTTAGTTATGCTAATATTATTAAATGACACTGTATTCTGTGGACACAATGTTAGTTTTCTTTTTTCTTGTAACAAGTATACCAAATAACTTATTACTTCAACTCTTATACAATCAGGTCAGACATGGATCGATCATGGATAGATATACCAGATAAGTTATCTCCAGATTATGTGAATGGTATCACTGAATTTGTATCTGTGGTGGAGAAGCGTTTGGATGCTACATGGATGGTGTTATGTCCTTTTTGTCGATGTATGAATAAGAAATTACAAAACATTAATGTGATTAAGTTACACTTACTTTTCAATGGTTTTCTTGATACTTATAAGATATGGTATTATCACGGGGAACAAATTGATGAAATAGAAGATGAAATGTTTTTTAATCATGAGGATGCATATGTAGATGACGAACCTAATGACTTGGTTGTGGGACTTCATGACAATATTGGAAGTATGTATTTTAACATAGGCCCAACTAGTGATTTTGTTTACTAATCTTTATTTAATGCGAGCCACAAATATGATACCTTGTTCAAATCTCTACATAAGCCTTTGTATGGAAATTTTAAAGATTTTTTGCTTTTAAGTACAGTGGTTAAGTTGATGAACATAAAGGTGCTTAACAAATTAACAGATAAAGCATTTGATGATATTCTAAACCTTTTTAAAGAAATATTGCCTGAAGGTAACCATTAATTGTCCAGAAATTTATCAGCAAACAAGAAAACTTCTATGTGAAGTGGGCTTAGGGTATGAGCAAATTGATGTTTGTCAGTATGATTGTGTTATATTTTATGGCGAGAATGCAAATTCCTTGGCATGTCCGGTGTGTAAGTCTAGTCGTTGTGTTCAAAAAAAAATTCCTCATAAATGACTTAGATGGTTCCCTATCAAGGATCGATTAAAGAGGTTGTGTAGCTCTAAACATACCTCTAAAGACATGCGATGGCACAAAGAAGTGCGTAAAAATGAAGATGGGATATTGCGGCATCTTGCTGATGGAAAGGCTTGGAAACATTTTGATAGTGTGTATCTTGACTTTGCATTAGATTCCAGGAGTGTGCGAATGGGGTTATCATCAGATGGCTTTAACCCTTTTCCAATATGACATCAACCTATAGTTTATGGCATGTGATATTGATACCTTACAATATACCACCTTGGGCTTCTCCAAACGGGATAAACTACCTCATGTCTTTATTAATTCCAGGGCCAAAATCCCCAGAAAAAGACTATGATGTTTTCTTGAAGCCATTAGTTAAAGATCTATGGGATGGTATCGATGCATATGATTCATTTGGAAAGTGTATGTTCAAATTTAGAGCTACAGTCATATGGACCATTATTGATTTTTCAGCTTATGCATATTTGTCTGGCTTGATCACAACTGGAAAATTAGTATGTCCTGTCTGTCTAGAAGATACAAGATCTGAAAGAATAACTGACAAACAATATTTTATGGGTCATCGATGTTATTTGAATATCAATCATTCCTGGAAAAGGAGCAAAGAATACGATGGATCTAGTGAGTTACGTGGGCCTCAAACTTTTAGTGGTGAAGATATTTTAAAACAGTTGCATGAAGTTCTGATTCATACAACTGGTAAAGTACCAACTAATGTTCCGAGAAAAATAAAGCATGGGGGAACAAATTAAATTGGAGGAAAAAGATTATTCTATTTGACTTGCCATATTGGTCAACGCTTTTATTGCGTCACAATCTAGATGTGATGCATATAGAGAAAAATGTTTGTGATAACATTATAGGAACACAATTAGATATTGAAGGTAAATCAAAAGATAACTTAGAAGCCCGTAAAGATTTACAAGATTTAAATATTCGTGTAGAGCTTTGGTTGAAAAAGTCCAGCAATGATAAATTTGAAAAACCTCATGCCAGCTACACTTTGACGAAAGAAGAATGCAAAAGTTTTTGTAAATTCATTCGAAGTGTGAGAATACCAGATGGATATACTTCAAATATAAGTCGATGTGTAACTGATAATGACAAGTTAAGAGGGATAAAAACTCATTACGGTCATGTTTTGCTTCATAAGATATTACCAGTTGCCATACAACCCTTTCTTACTAAGAATATTCGAGGAACTCTAATTGCACTATGTCAATTTTTTCAAAACATATGTGCCAAAACAGTGAGAGTTTCTGATATTAAGGAACTAAAGGAAGGAATTATAATAATCTTGTGTAAATTGGAGAAGATTTTCCCCTGCATTTTTCACCATAATGGTACACCTTTGCGTGCACTTACCAGATCAAGTTTTGCTAGGTGGTCCTGTTGTATTGAGATGAATGTTTGGTTCAGAACGTCACATAGGTTTATACAAGAGATATGTAAGAAATATGGCTCGACCAGATGGCTCAATTGCTCAAACTTTTGTTGTTGATGAAGCTATAAGCTTCTTGTCAAGATATATTTCAAACATAGAGACAAGATTTAAAAAACCTGAGCGCAACTGTGATTTACCTTCTCTAAATTATAGTATGGACATTTTGAAGTCAAATGTTCGTCCAGTTGGGGCTTCAAACCGCAGTTGTAAAACTCAGATTACCTGACGAGTAATCGGGGGAGTTTTTGGATTCAAATCTATTTCCGATGTGGCTTTGGTGTAATGGATTATAACTCTCTTTTTCACTTGACTCGGGTCAAATTCAGACAAAATTCAGATTACTCGAAAAAACTCGGATGACATGGAAAAATATGGTTTAAGTATTTATAGTGTTAAAATAATTGTAAAATACAAGCCAAAATTAAAAAATAAATAAATTCTTTATGTTGCATATCATTTGGAAACTATTACAAGTTTAATGCATACTAAAATTAAAAGTTATCACTAGTTTAATTTTTTTTGAGTTTTATATCTAAGTACTCTTTCAAGATACACAAAAATATAATGAATTATCTAGTATATCATTTATAAAATATTTGAAGTTGAATAGATACTACCATTAAAAATAGTATTTTATTTCATACGAGATTCTAGCCGAGCATTCTTTTTGAGTACTCTCGGGGTACTCCGAGTGCTATTTTATACCTTCGTCGAGTAAAAATGAGTACCGATTTGTAGAACACCGCTTTTAATCGATTGTTTATAAATTCACTTCTTAACCAACTTTTCTCAAAATTCAAGTATGGACTTTACATATATTGTCGAGCAACCGATGTTTAATATCATGAGAACCTAGATCCTTAACAAATTTTAACATACATTTTTTTTAATCTTTACTTGTTGGTTATTTTCATATTAATATACTATTATTAATTACTATCATTGATTACATTTGGGCATAAACTATGAGACAAAAAAATTAGTACCTAATAGGATATTTTCAAAAGTTCTATTTTTGTTCGATCCCCTCATATATATGCATAAATTATCTTAAAATTAATTATATATTTATTCTATCAAACTAATTTAAATTAATACTAATTTTTAATATAAAGTATTTAATATCATTAAGAAATGTATGGTTAGGTTTTAAGCAAATTTTTATATCCTATTCCCCGATGGGAAAATGTACATTTAGATACTAAGAGGGAAAATATTTTGGATTTGGGGCTCAAGTTTTCCACCAAAATTTTTAATCTTTTTAACTTATGTTGATAACTAATTACACATTAACTTACCCCATAAAACTTCCATTCACCTTATCACTCTTACCCACAAACATAAATCACTTCACTGCTCCAAACACCCATTTTCATCAAACCCACCCTAGTCCAAATGAAAGATTTTTTTATACTCAGATAGATAATTTACCATATAGTATGTTATGTGTTATATATTCTTAGGTTGTGTAAATATTCTTAGGCATATTCTTTTATTTTATAGCAGTGTTATTTTTAGGTTGTGTAAATATGTATCTAATAATGGTAGGTAAATATAATCAAATGTGGTAGTTATTATAAAAATATGTACTCAATAATTTTAATCATGCTTTAGTGGAATATTATTAATTTTTTTAAATTAAAAAAATATATTTTTTTAAAATTATTGTGTGTGAGATTGAGTATTTAAATTTAAAACTTTATGTTTGTTTAGTCAAAACTATTACCCTCAATGTATAAAGTTTTATTTGTTAAGTAGTTTGAGATTTATTGGTGGTTAGGCTTAATTATTCATAAATTTTGCACCAAAATAATATAATGTTTACTTTACTTAAAATATTTCTTAAAAAATTGTTAAAACAATAGTTGAACTTTATGTTAGTATATAAAATTAACATAGTATGATTGAAAATATATTTTTAAACCTAGATGTCAAAAGGTGTTGTTGAAATATTTTATGGTAATTGTAAATATTAGTAGGTATGTCTTTTATAAAGTAAGTATAAGTCTTTTTTATAATTTGTTAGCATTGTTTTTAGGTTGTGACATTTTTAGGTTTTGTTAGTTACAAAAAGTATTTTAATGGTCTCTAAATCTAAAAAATGTTGCAGTAATTATAAAATATGTATTAAATAATTTTGATTACGCTTTACTTGAATAACATTTAATTTTCTAAATTTTAAAAGCATGTAATGTGATACCCAACTTTTGGGACAATAATTAGCCTAAATATCTAAAACTCTAAATTTTATTCATAAAAACAATTAGTTTTCGTTGTCCATAAAACTATAAAATCAGACACATAAATAAAGTCATAAAAGCTAAAAATAAAGTCAAATAGTGGAAAGTCAGCTCCAATACAAACATAATCACTAAAATATTATTCTTCCAATTAAAACCACCTTTAAGATGTCCCAAAAGTTAAGAACATGAAGTAATGAGTCAAAAAGCCAGCAAAAAAAATAATTCTACACTAGTGGATCAAGTATGATAATTTCATAAAACCAAAATCATTGTCCAAAATCCATATGACATAAAATATAATTTAATTTCACAGCTTGCTAAGGCCACAAATAGTTGGTGACATACTATGAAAAGTTCATCATAATTTATGTCAATAATGCAGCCGTTTACCAAGGCTTTGATCCATAAATTTTTAAAAAAAGAAGAGCAAAAATATTTAAAAGATTTCAAAAGCAGTGAAAAGTTAACTTACCTTACTGAACAGTCCAAAATATTTCCAAGTAATTACTAACCTAATTTATACAAGTAGAGCAAACACATTGAATCCAACTTGTGGGAATGTCGGAAAATTAATACATAATAGACAACAAAACAGAATAAAAGAGAACAACCTTTTAGATTTTAAAGCATAAGTTAGATAGTCTATTCATTTTATTTTAACACTCACTAATAAATTATCTGTGATTACCCAAATAAGTTAATATAGAATAATAGCAGATAATATAAAAATAGCAATTATGATAACAATACATAATAATCATAATATTATTAAAATATGCATGTTAGTGAAAATATTATATAAAATAATAATATTATAATAAAACATATCCATGCACACCTGTATATAATTATATCAAATGACAACATAAATTATTAACCTGACACCTACATAAATTAATAAAATTATAAGATTCTTACCATAAATTATCTTATCTAAGATAAATGACTAATTTAAAAATATGGTATTTAAATATTTAAAAAAATTAAAAATAGTTATGTATTGTATCAAATAGCAAGTATGCAAGCATTTGAAAGAACTTGACATCTATATAAATTAAATGTATTAAATTAAAAAAAAAGTAAAGTGTTTGAGATTCAATATTTTAGTATTTTAAGAGTTGACCCCGGAAATTAGAGTTCTAGCCACCAGTTCTCCATTCTTCAACCTTCATCCATCAATCCATCAAGCCCCTTTCGCTATCCCATCTCCTCCATTATTTATATATTATTTTTTCAACAAAACCAAGATCTGATCGCTTTCGGGTGAGATCTTGTCGAGTACCTTGTTATCAAGGTTGTTAGTGGTGCCATCTTTTTAGGATGCTAGTGTTTTATGTCATGATGTTCTTCTTTTCTTTTTTGCCGCTTTCGGTAGTCGCTCTGAGAAGGATTTATATGATATCTTTGAAGATTCGTAAGGCTTGTATCAAATCTGGGACGGTGGTGGATATAGCAAAATCTTACCTTTCACAACAAAAAATTGTTCGTATTTTAGAGGTTTTGTTACTTTAATATCAGTTGATATAAGTGATAATTTTGAACATTGAGCTAGAGATGGTGCTTATCTAAAGGTCAATTGTGTTACTACTAGTTTTAGATTTGATATAGGTTGGATTACTCGAGATGTCATTGTAATACTTTTTAGTTTAAAGAATTTGAATATTCTATGTGTTAAACAATCCGAAAACAAAACACCTATTTGGTTAGCTCGATATTTATTTCACAATCAGGTTGGAGTTCAAGTTCGGGAATTTATTCCATCTGTGGTTTAGTATTTTAATGAATTTACACTCTTATTCGTCAAAAAAATGTATTAAAGTTAGTATACAAAAGTGAGAAAACACATTTTAAGAGAAAGTTAGAAGAAAACAGATGAGAACTAGAATTACCTGAGAAAGAAGATGATGTGCAAGAAATAAAATAGGTGAGACACCTATATTTATTTACAAATTTAACCTAGTGCCCTCCTAATATTATCACCCACTATTTTAAAATTACCCATATCTTATCTCTGAGGTATTTTTTTACCATGTAAAATACACATGTAAACATATAAAATAATATATAATTATTTTAAAGAATTTTAGAACCTAAAGAAATGTATTATTCAAATTTATATTTTTTAACTACAATTAACTTAAGTTATATATATATATATTTACAAAGAAAAATACTGGTTATTACATGTACTCTTTGGAAAATTATGATATTGTATTAAAATTGAGAGTGAGTATTTAAATATAAAAGTTTTTTATTTTTCTTGTCAACATCTTTACTCTGAATGTATAAAGTTTTATTTTTTAAGTAATTGTTCACAAAAATTTGCACCCAGATAAAATAATGTTTAGGTTTATTCGACATTAATTCAAAAAGAGTTAATACAATTGTTGGATTTTATGTGATGTATGAAACTGACATATGGATGTGGTTGAAAAGTACATTCTTAAAGCTAAATGTTAAATGGTGTTGTTAAATGTTGTTGTTAAATGGTGATATTAATGGATGTGTCCTTTAGAATTTAGGTTTTTATAAAAGTGGGTATGTTTGTGAGGAAGTTTGTGACAAAATATCATAGTTATAATCTCTATGTATGTTAGACTAGATTATGTGTTTATATAAATCATGTTTATTAAGGTTTTAACAAATGTCAATAATATTAGTTTAAAGAGTAGTGCTATAGGTACCAAACTGGGTATTAACTCACTAGAAGACAAGCTGTTAAATACAACCTAAAAAAATCCGTGTTATTTAACCGCACATGTGGTATTTATCAATGTTTCCGTCGTATTTATGCTAAATGAGACGGAAAGGAAACCGTGGCTTTCGTAGCGATCACTTTTAATATATGCGTGAAATTGATGGCTTTATATTCGATGGATATTCGGTTATATTTACCAAATATTAAATTCGACCGAATTTTTTGTCATATTAATAAATTTTGAAATTTTACTTAAAAAATTTAAATTTTCCCTCCAACTATTATTTTTCCCGCCAAAATTATAAATTTAGCGGAGTTTAATATTAAATATGATGGAAGAAATAAAACGAATGTCGTGGTATTTAACATGCTTTCAATTTTATTTTAAAATACAAAAAAAAATATTTAATATTTTTATTTTGAGTAAATATATCTAAATCCGTCAAATATGATTGACCATAATATTTATAACTATAAAAATATCTATCATATTTAAATAACCTTAGAAGTATATTTTTTATAAATATTTCTATAAAGAAACCCTCTGCTGAATGCACAATTTATCCATTAATAACACAAATATTTACATATGTGGAAGCTAACTAGCTTAAATTAAAAAGCTAATATTTTAAAATAAAACATGTCTTAATTTAGAATACAAATATATGCCATACAAATTGTATTTGCATCAAATTTCTACCTAATCTATTTATTTCAACTACATACTACTCCAATTGGTTCTATGTCTACCTACATCTAATTCTACTACATCCTATTTAAACTACTCATCCTATACCAATTGGATTGATTTTCCTACATTGTAATTCAAATGCATCCTACTCTAAGTGGATTCTCCAAACTTCATCCTAATCATCCGTGATATCTCGGTTGTCCTCATCATGTGAATTGCATTAAATAAATAATAAAAAATCAAGACACAATGAGCTTGGGTTGTGACTTCATTAAATAAACATGACAAAAATTATATTTGTCAAAAGAAAGGCTTACTTATATTTTTAAATACAACTATACAAATGGATATATACGGAAATAGATGGATGCAAACATTTGAATTAAATATTGTATTTGCTTATAAAACTATTTATTTTTTAAGTTTGTAAGAATGCCCCAGTAATAGCTTTCTCGTACTCAGCAAAGATTGTCGCAACCATACTAAACGCCACTCTAGTATATTCGCCCCAATATATGTCATCTTTCCGCATCACTTTTGTCACCAATTGCTCAATATGATCTTCAATCTCTACACGAGCTGCAGAATCATCACTGTCATATGCATGAACAATAATAACGGCAGTCCCATTGCACGTTGTAGCAACTCGGAGAATAGGTTTGCACCACGAGCAGAGGTCAAACGCGAGTTTCACTGCAATATTAATTCATCCCCACTATATATATCTGATAAATTCGCCCGACCTCCCATAAATAATATGTTCTTCTTGTGAGCATGAGTGCCAAGCTCTTTTGAGAGTGAACATGCCACCTCTGCCTCAGCTCGTATGCGTTTATTGGGTGACCTATGAGGGAAAGTCGTAGGAGAAGATGTGTTTGCTTCGTTGATACAATGATTATACAAATAGTCCTCTCATCCTTTCACTAGCAAAGCCTAAAAACTTAAAATATAAAGATTAAATAATGTTAGTTATAACTACTACTAATTCATAAATGTGAGTTATGAGGATTTTCTGTTAAACCATGAACTTTAAAGAAAATAATTGAAGATTTATATGTAATGCAGAAAAACAATGGAAAGTTAAATTGAAGTGTTGAGAAATAGAGCACAATAAAGAAAATAGGACTTTGTTAATTCAGAATAAGAGAGCAAAATGCTCAAAAAGCAACAGGTAATTTGTGTAGAAAAATATAGCAGAAAATAAAATAGTTTTAGTGCATATATATTGGCAAAATGTTGAATAACATAACCGTTCTTGTACAGAAAATATAGAAAAATGGAGAAAATAGAGCAATACATGAGTCATACAATACAATATGGAAATATCATTGATAGTTCTCTTGACTCTAGCATTAACTAAAATTATTCTCAACTAACAACACAAAAAATGAGAAATGGAAGATAATAGGTAACTTAAGAAAATTATTAACTTAGTTATTTCTTTATAAATGACAACACTTATCTTATGTTTTTCCTTTCTAGAAACTAACAATTGTTTTATACTATTAATTTCTTGAAGGATTTTGTTATATTACATGTTATTGTGTGCTAGTGTAAATCCTTGTAAGTTGTAAAATATAGTATTGTTCTTGTGCTTATTTTAAAGATGTTGATATATTTTATCTTATGAGTTTTTAATGAGAAACCTTGTAGCACCAAATACAGCTACTTAGACAAGAAAAAATTCGTTAGTGTCTACTTCCTAGAAAAGTAAAGCAGGGGAATTTCTACTACCTAGAAAATTCGTTAGTGGTTGTACACGTATTTATGATATGAACTTGTTTATAACTAAAAGTTATTGTTTAGAGAGCAAAACTATGTTCAACTAAAATTCCCATTCTTTATTGTTTGATCAATTTGACAAACACAGACTTATATGTTGCTATATATTGTGCTCAGAAATCAACTAGCTCAAGCATGCATTTCATATTCTATAGACTTCTCTCCTTGCAAGTTAAAATAAATATTTGTATAAGGCCTGATGTAAGCGGTTGATAAAAACACATACCTGCATACGGTTAGCTGCTTTAGGCGTCCAAAAAGTGCCCTTCTGATTTTTTTCTCGTGGGTAGCATGAAAAATTCGACGAGTGTTAGCATCCGCCCTTCGTTTTTCTCACACTCCTACAAGAAGCTAAAAGACAAATAAATGAATTATAAGTTTCTTCTACTATTAATGTTAAACTCTGAGTATATCTTCATCCCTTCAACTATAATTTTTATTTATGTTATTATATTTAAAATGGCCTGCAAAAAATTTTCTGGGCTACTATACTTTCTCTTTAGGAGATTTAAGATTGACAACAGTAAATCGTTGATAGGAAAAAGAAATTTCCTGACGAAAATGACATATGGCTTCGCACCAGTAGTGTGCAATAAATTCTTCCACTTTTGGTTTTCTGTATTTTGCGTGGACATAGCCCAAATTTGGCAGAATCCAACCAATCGCAAAGTGCATTCCATGAAATCACTTTTTAAATTCTTCCACTTTTGGTTTTCTGTAGTTTTCTGTATTCTGAACTCTTTTATTAACTTGTCTTAACTCCCATGAAATCATGCTTTTTAAATTATTCTTCAAATGCGCTTTCACTTTATAACGTCCTACTTCCACCAGAACCCCCTCTTCATAGTCGTAGTATCTCTTAATCTAGCAGCATTTTAAATTAGTACTAGATAAACTGCTTAAATTAAAACTAGGAACTAATTTTTTAAGTTTGTAATGATTATTATCATAATGAAAACTACAATAAAAACAGGCAAAACACTATAGCCTCTCGAATTTTTATCATGGAAAGGTTGATATCCATCAATTGCAAGACCTAACCTGGCATTTTGAAATCTTTTATCAAACTATTTCCATTCATCTCTTTCAACATGGTGTGTTATTTATCCCTCTACCACGTCCGTAACTTTATGCAATCTCATATACTCAACGGTGTGCTTTGACATGAATAATCTTTGTAGTCTTGGAGTCAGGGGAAAGTACCTTAGGATCTTCTTTGCTACTCATACTTGTTTTGGATCTTTCTGAAATTTATACCGATCTTCCCCATATATATCACAAACTAACTTTTCAGGATCAGCATCTTCCTTGTAAAATAACAAGTAGTCAATCTCGCAAGCACCAATCTTTTCATATTTTAAATGTAATTCATGAACCATATTTTTCACATTTTGGTAAGTCTCAGGCAATGTATGTGGACTAGGAAACACATATCGGATTAGCTTAAGTAACTCACGAAAACCCTTTTGACTACAACTGTACATATTCTTGAAGTGAAATAATTTAGTGATAAAAGATAACTTTGAATACTCTTCACAATTTGGATATAAAGGCACTGAAGAATTACTTACTACATTGTAAAATTTAGTCGCTTCCTTATTTGGTTCTTCTTCAACATTTGGGAATCGATATTGTTCCCCAATATCTCTCAAAATTTCAAATACATCATACATATCTTCATCCTCATTATCATTATGGTTTTCACTCATTCCAGCAGCAGAATGACCAAGTCGTTCAACCTTTTCACCACGATTATATCATATAGTATACACCTCAATAATACCATTCTGATACAAGTAAAATTTAACCTCATCTTCAGTGATTCATGCTAAATATTTACATTTATTGCAATGACATCCTATTCATCCCCTTTTCTTTGTTCTTTATGCAAATTCAATAAAATAATCCACACCTCTCTTGTATTCATCAGTTATACCACCTCTGCCACCAAACCTACATTTCATCCAATTCCGATCCGACGACATATACGTGTAAAAAACTTATATAAATGAAATTTAAGGGGCAGAACATAATCATAAAGTGATATCATATCTCAACATGATATAAAAACGCATATACATCATACACGTTTACATACTCACTGAAATAATACATAAACAATTAAAATATCTTAAATCAAGCAGATTATGCAATTAACTATATATACCTCTTTGCTTGAGAAGAATTGGATCTGATGGATGTGATTTGCCACAGAGTTTCAATACAATCGATGTAATTGAGTTGAATTGATGAAATTACAGATACATGAGCGGCTAATTCGATTAGTGCTATTAGCAGTCAGCCGGCCGTTGCTAACAATTCTGAGGTTTCAGCTATTTCGAGTAATAAAAATTTTAGAATTAAAAAAATAATATTTTATCTAAAATATTATTTTACCCCTGTTAATTTTTTAACCAAAAAATCATTCTTATCATTAGCTATTAAAATTTATCCCATTTTAATTTTATCCTATATTTGGAGGTTTAAAATTCATGACAGTTTAAAAACTAGAATGAAATTTTTATTAAAAATAGTAATATATATATAGAAAATTTGTATAGAAGAAAAAAGTTTTAAAATATTATTTTTCAAAACAGAAGTTTATGAATTTTATTTAGTTTCTCTCATTTTATTTTAATTGAACAATGAGGGATTCATTTATTTCAACTATCCCAAATGACAATTTAAAATTTAAAATTTTTTGAAAGTGTATTTGTATTAGTCGAGTTTTAGTTATTAGGTGGACTAATTACTAATATAATAATTCATATATATATATATATATAATTTTAAGAGTTTCTGTTACTCGATTATACACTTTTTTAAAATAAAATTTAAAGAAAAAGTGATGTGAGGTTTGATTTTTCATTTCAATTTAAATTAAAGAAATTAAATTTTTAACCAAACATTTAAAGTGTTTGATACATTACTATTTTATACACGTTGCTATAAGTGTTATAACAGGTTTAACATTCTTTTATTATAAAAATCATGAGAACCAATAATTTACATTTTAAAAACTAAAAGTTATGTTTAATAAAAAAGAAATAATTTAGGTGTTAAATAAAATATTAGGCTAGATACGATTGAATGGGTGGAGTTTAATAATGAGTTAAAAATGACAGATTCTATTATATTGAATAATTTCGTCATATAAATCTATTCTGTCATATTAATCTTGCCCAAAAATTGAGATGGAAACACATGTTAATGTTGACTTTTTAATCGGTCAAATTTATAAAAAAGTCAAAAGTCAACCATGCACCACCATCAATGACACCTAATCCATCACATTTAGCAGCATAAAATTTCCGTTGCATTTAATCGATCTAATATAAGGTTTATTCTTGCAGTAAATTTTGGTCCCTAACCATGTGGCATTGGTGACTTGCAATTTCTAAGGATATTAGTGGGAGAAATTATAATGCAAGGGGTTCAGTACCCGAGTATTAATAATTGAGTTCTAGTCAATCAAACCAGGGCATATGGCATTTGAGAACCACTTTGGGTACGAATTTTGTACCTCTAAAATTATTGTAGAATAAATATAGGTGTCTATTCATTGTCTACCCAAATGAACTATAGGAAAAGGTTAACTTAAAATAAAAGGTAGACATAAATCTAAGGCATTATTTCAACCTACACCCAACTAATACACCCAACTAATGTGCACCCTTCTACATAAAATCTCAGCTTATCTTCCGAGTTTTTAATTTGATTTTTTTGTCTACTAGTATATATTTTTCAAATTCGACTTCTATTTTTCTCCTCTCTCAACCATGATTTTGCATTTCAAGTTTGTAGTCTAAAATTCGTTTCTAGTGGAGTAGGCCAGGAGATGATCAAATACAAACTAAAAACCAATCCAACCACCACATTAATCTAATCTAATGGCCCACTACATACTACATGCACCACAGAGTTTAAGGTTAAACTGCAACCTCCCACACATAATCTCGATTTTCCCCTCCATTTTTAATTTAATTTTTTATGTAAAAGGCTATGTTGTTTCTAAAATCCTACTTGACTATATTTTTCTCTATCTTCCAGCCATCAATTTGCATACCATATTTGATATATTCGAAATTTTATTATTTTCAAATCTAGTTTTTATTATAAGAGTGTTTTATTGAAGTAGCCCTATATATATACTTCACCAAAATAATATCATGTGTAGTTTGCCTAAAATCTTTCTTATTAAATTGTTAAAACAACTATTGAATTTATATTATGTACAAAATTAGCATATATGTATGTGTGTGATTGGAATATATATATATATATATATCCGTATATGTCAAATAGTGTTGCTCAAATAATTAATTATAAATATTAGTAGGTGTGTCATTTTTAGTAAGTGAGTTTAAGTTTTTTTTTGGGTGCAAATTTTGGAAATAATTACTTAACAAATAAAACTTTATACACGTAGAGTAAAAAATTTGACAAAAAAATATTAACTTTTAGATTTAAATTCTCACTCACAATTTAAATTCAAAACCATATTTTTCAAAGATTGCACCTTTTAAAAATTTAGAAAATTAAATGTTATTTAACGAAAGCACAATTTAAATTAATTAATACATCGTTTCAAAAAAAAATTATTTAATACATATTTTATAATTAGTGACACATTTTATTAGATTTACTGATCATTACAATATTTTTTTTGAGTAACACAACCTAAAAATTACACATAGGTACGGGCATTTGATATCTAGGTTTCAAAATATACTTTTCAATCACACACCTATGCAAGTTTTATACACTGACATAAAATTCAAGAATTATTTTAAAACATTTTTAACAAATATTATAAGCCAAGTAAACATTATATTATTTGGGTGCAATTTTGAGAATAATTACAACTTAACTACCAATAAATCCCAAAATACATAACAATTAAAAGTTTTGATTAAATAAACATAAAATTTTACATTAAATATTCACTCTCATATTCTTCACCATAATATTTTTTCAAAAAATATTTGTTTCCAAAATTTTAAAATTTTAATATTATATCACTAAAGCATGTTTAAAATTATTGAGTACATAATTTTATAATAAGTACCATATTTTATTATATTTACCTACCATTATTAGATACATATTTACAAAACCTAAAAATAATGCTAAAAAAATAAAATAATATGCTTTTGTGTATTGACATAAACCAAAATAAGACATCTCTAATTAACATTTTATAATTAAATATTTAAAATCTTAATTTTACCTATACGTTATTATGTAATTTACAACCACACAAATGTTAATTTTATATATCGTATCAAATTTGACAAATGCCAACTAAGCATTATATTATATTATTTGGGTACAAATTTGTGATCTATAAAATATAAAATACCTAAAAAAATAAAATTTTATATATTCAGAGTAAAAGTTTTAAATAAATAAACAAACATAAATTTTTACTAACACTTTTCAATTTTTTTTATTAGAGTATCATAATTTCTCAAAAAATACAGGCTTTTACTGTTTGAAACAATTTACTTTTAATGAACTCAAGCAAAATTAAAATTATTTTATACATAAATTTATCTAATAATTTACTATTAGACACACATATGGTATACAATAAGTTACACAACCTAAAAATATTACAATCTAAACACACTAAAAAATAAAAGAAAATAGGCATGTTTATTAAAAATATTTACAATCAAATTGAAAAATATTTAAAATTTTACATATTTAAATATACATCTTAAGTATAAAATTTTGATTTAATATTTAAAAATTTACATATTTAAATATAAATAATTTTAATTAAATTAATTAACAATCGTATGAACTCCTAAAAGAAGATAAAGACCTTTAGACCATAAATTATTAATCCCTACATTCAAGTAGGCGAATAACTATTATTTAAAACTCTCATTTTATCCTCAATCATTTAGACTAAAAAATTACAAATTTTAAATTAACTTTTAAACACCAAATGTAAAGAATAATAATAAAAAATATATAATTATTTTTCTTATTATATTTACCCAAATTATTATTTCATAATAACACACAAGTACACAAATAACTATTTTTAAAATTATAACTTAATTTCGACCCTACATACCAAGAAATTATAAATTTAAATTTATTATTAAAAACCCAAATATATTAAATGGTCAGAAAAAATTGTATTTAGATTTTAGTTATTATATTTACCATGTTAGTTGAAATTTTGTATCAATAATAATATCATAATCCATAATACAATTTAAAATTTATCTAATTAATTTCGAATCATTTTCTTAAAACTCAATAAGTGATTCATTACATTTACTCTTTTATAACAAATTTAAACACATATACCCAAATGTCTACATGAATTTTCAAAGTAATAGAAGAATAAATAGAAACAAAATGTATTATCTATTCTTCTTCTTTTTTTTTAAATTTTTACCCAATTTTTCATAACCTAAAGTTATTTTACATTTATAAAGATATATTTTGCCTACCAATTTCAACATATATTATCTCTCTATATAAGACAATATTTTTTAGTTTTATAGGAAAATATAATGTATTCTCATCATTTCTATTATAATTTAAATAATATATTTGTAATTGTTATTGTGAATTGGTTCTAGATATTACTACATAGCCTATTATCTCAAAAGAAACGTTGACCGCCAATTCTTGAGAAACTGGTTATATTGAGAATTAAGATGTGGCATACATTTTTAATGATGATGGCTCGGCTGCTTTAGACATGCCTACAGATATTTTTTATTCAAATGAGAAATTAGTTTAATGATATTTTGGTGATTGGTTGCTGGAATAAAAATCAAGGATGGTTTGGCCAACACTAGGTTGTAGAATCCATCTATTTCTTTTATAATATTGACATATTTACAAATAAAAAGGTTGAATATTCTTTTCCAATAATATTTTTATCATCATCTACTTTACATGTTAGCTTTTACTATTGTTTATAGTAACCTACCAAAGTCAACCCATAATTATTATTCAATGTCTTACCCAGTTTCCAAGTTTATTTACGGTGGTTGAACATGTATAATACTCCTTAAGGAAGAATAATAAGGTTTCATTACTCCTTATCAAGTGTCAACTCATACCTCACCTATAAGTGTCTACTATATTGTACTTAGTTAATTATATGGATCCAACCTTAAGTGTTGGAAAACAGGTTACACAATTAGGTTAGGGTTTTCATACCCATGCAAACCAGGTCTATCTACAAATCAGGCCCATATACATGTCACTCAATGTGCCATTCCCCATTTTATGGGAAAGGGTTTTTCAGAACAAAGGCTGTTCTGGTGCAGGTGTCCCCCTATTCGTCACCCAATTTTGAGGCCTACTCACTAGCTTACCTTGCAACATCCTCATAGTCCATGTCAAATGAGCTCTTGGATCACGCTTATTGTCTTACTACTTATTTATGCATTCAAATAACTTTTCTATATCTCATTTTAAATATACTAGCTTACTGTGCCATGCACGGCCTTCGTTACACTACAAGAAATAAGCAATCATACAATATTTTTGCACCGTTGTATGACATGTATAGTTTCCGTTTTCTATCCAACACTCTGTGATAGAATATGAGACAACGGTGGTTTTAGCACTTGTTAGCACTTGTTAGAAGAAGACTTCACAACGTTTCTATAACACATGTTACAATACAAAAGACACAACGGCTGACTCAATATGACCATTGTCTGAAAGCTTAACAATAACAGTTTTATAAATAAAACATTTCTTCTAATATGATATACACAATGGTTTTCTAGAGGACTTATCAAACAACTCTTTTTAGTTTTTTCAAACTTTTGTTATAGTCCTCCTGAAATAACAGTTTCTTTTATTCAAGTGTTATCAAGATAATTGTTCAACAATAGTTTTAATCATAATTAATTATCCTATTTTGTCACAAACAACAGTCAATTTACAAGAATTATTTTGTGGAATGCGACATACAACGGTTTATGTATATACCAATTTAAGAGCCACTGTTGAAAATAATATAACACAATTGTTGTCTATGTTGTAGTCTAAAAATGTTGTTTGAAAGTATACATAACATCGGTTTATGTATATATCAATTTAAGAACCATTTTACATACCATTGTCATATTTTCTTTTACACAACACTTTTATTAAACTTCAACGTTGTAAGATATGTTTTATAACAACTTTGTTCTAAAATAGCTATAAACAGAGTGCACAATGGTTTTATATACAAAAAATTGATCCAAAGAAATATTCCAAGCAAAAATAAAGACTTACCAGACTTTACATTATTATTTGACCTTCTTTTATACTCCTTAACAATTCTCTCAAGGAAGATCCCCTGTGCTTCGACTTTCACCTTCAAATTCTCTTTGACTTTTATAATATATACATTGAAAAGTATTAGTTCTTGATTTTTGTCTACCAGGTGTATTGAAGTACATAAATGGAACCTCATTTTGATCACCCAACCTCCTGTGCATTCCTATTTGCATCTGTAATGCTTCATCAAGCTGGTAAAGATGTAATAAAGAAAAGAGTAATTACAGCTATGAATCACATGAACAAAAAAAAATAACAACTCAAGCAGTTGCACACAAATTTGCCAATATGTGTGAATTGCTTCTCAAAAACATGTTCTCTATATTTAAACAAAATTTATAGAATTAAATACAGAGACTTGCAAGATAAAGAGCTATTTGCTTAAATTCTCAAGAAAGAAGATAAATTTTAAAAACTCACTATTGGGTTTTTTTGGAACAAATTAAAACCTCCTATAATTCCAAAATCGAAAGGATATATAATTACACAAATATAAACAATTAAATAGATAAATTGACTAATTATATCTGAAATTTTAGAAAAAAGGAAAACTATTTTCTGTGGAAATAAATAACAGTAATTAAATTAAATTATATTAATTAAACAATTACTACTGGTTCTAAAATAGTTCATGAATAAAACCTTGGAAATGGATACATGCATTCTAAATTATAGTATTAGTTTTAACATTACACATGATTAAAGATAAACAGAATAGACAAAGAGCCATAAAACAGAATCTCAGATCTCACAAGAACCTACAGTAATTGAAGCCCTTCCAGCACCTGGAGAAATTCTGATTCAGGAATCTGAAATTCCTGAAGTTCACATATCAGAACCTGTGATTTCTCCACCTCACTTTCCAATCCAAGCTATAGATGATGTTGAACAACAAGATATAAATTTTGAAATAGATATTCATAACAAAAATATTCCAACTGTTCTCTATTTGGAAGCTTCACCAGAAAAATAGTCAACACCTCATGTTTCACCATTACTACAGGCTGAGAGACCATCAACTCCAATTCTTGATCTTGGCACTGAAGATCAGAATTTAAATGAACCTGTTCCAGAATCTCCTTCAATTACACACACTTTGGTGTTAACAGAAGATGATGAGAATTTATCAAGTTCTAGAGACAGTGCTCCAGCAAGTGTTCCAGCAAATGCTCTAATTCTTGGAAAGGAGGCACTACTTAAGTTTGTTGAAGAAGATGCTCATGTTCCTTCGGAAGAAACTCGCAGAGGAGTTGAATGGAAAAAGAAGTGGAATGAATTTGACTTCATTCCCAGCTAAAAAGTTCTGTCGGAACATATTTTAAAAGCTGATGAGTTGCTGAGAAATTCTAATTTCAAGAACCAACTAAAAGTCACATCTCTCAATACTAAATCTCTTCAAGGTCTACACTCCACAAATCAAGAAAAAGTTGATAAACTTTAAGAATCAGCTAATAATCTAGACATGGAGATCAAACTAGACAAAAAGAGGTTTATCAGACCAATTCATAAGAAAGTTGAAGCTATTGAGAAAGTTCAAGAAAAGCAGCTGGCCCAACTGGATGAGGTCCCGCAAAATCAAGCCTCTCAACAAACACATCTAAATGAAATTCAATCTTTTGTGGAACTCCTTCTTTCACTACTCCTGTCAGATGATGCCAAAAATGAGGACAAGGTAGTTATATCCAAATGCTCAATTAGCAAATCACTGGAAAAAGGATGATTTTGAAGATGACCAGAGAAACCCTAGCAAAGGCAAAGGTCAAGGTCAAAGTAGCAAAGTTCCTTCACAGAAACTAATTTTTGATTCTAGCAAATCTTCTACACAGAAGTATTCAAGTTCTGAAGCTGTGAATGCTCAAGTTCTGAAAGCAAGTTCTGATAATCAAACTCTGATATCAAGTTCTGATGTTCTGATTCAGTCTGGAAGTCAAGAATCTCAGAAGTTTTTACAAACTCTGAAGCTTAAGGGAATGGAGACTACTGTCTACTATAAGGATCCTAAGATTCAGACTCTTGATGAAGAAATTTCTAAAAGGTTGTTTCTCAAACATAATCCTGGGATGGATTTAGAGACTCTAAAGGAGGAAGAAGCTAAATTTGCAGTTGAGAAGACAAATCCTAAGTCTAAAGCTTCTAATGCAAAAAAACCTCCAAGGCCTAAGGAAAAAGACATTGTGATAAAAGAAAGGTCTGCCACAAAGATTCCAAGATGAAGCACTAGATCTTAAACTACTATTGATCCCAAAGACAAGGGAAAAGAAAAAGTTGGGGAGATATCTGTTCAAGTGGTACTGGATGCTCATGATAAGAGTAATGTCAAAGAAAAGCTGATTCTATTTCTTAAAGATGGAAGAACATACAGAATGTCAGAATCAGATGTGCTGAACAAATCTCTGAAAGAACTGCAATTCTTTCATTATCTTTTGGAGATAAGGTCTGAGGTTACCAGAAGATGGTCAAATTTCATCATGAAGACCATAAGGGATAAAGCCAGAATCTATGAATCAAGGGTTGCATAATTTATTCCAAAGATAGTTGGAGATGATGGAAGTGAAATTCCAATGAAAAAGAATTCTACTAAACTTGAAGTTATTCTGAAAGAGAAATGTATGTGCTACAATGAAGACTCTTTTCATCCAAGAGTAATCAGACTTGGTGTTGGTTTAAAAGAAATCACATCTCAGCACTTAGGACTTTAATCTACCCGATTGGAAGTAAAGATGAAGAAAATGAAGCAAGTCAAGGCTACATTAGCTCAAGTCCTGAGAAATGCAGAAGAGAAACTGATATCAAACTTTGTCAGGAATCACTTTGGATTCAGATTGATTCAGTAAGCTTGGTAAAAGCTGCAAGGACTGTAAGTTGTAGTTAGTTGTCTAAATAAACTCTCATTACATTTGTAGTTAAATGTTTTTGACATCATCATATCTATTAACTTGTATATTTTTCATAACTTACAAATTGGGGGAGATTGTTAGATATATTTGTGATGTAATGTCTAATCTGATTTGTTTAGTTTCAGAACTTAATATCAGGACTTATCAGGACTTACTGGAAATTGGAACTTACTGAAGTCAGAACTTATATCAGAACTTAAGGCCATCAGGATTTATATCAGTACTTAAGTGCAGGTACTTCAGATAAGGAATGCGGCTGATTTACAGGAGAGGATCTGGACTAAAACAAAGGAAGATATGCATGGATAGTTGGAAGACTAGAAGACTTATAGAAGATAATATCTGATTGATATATTTTAGGAGGAGATATATTTCATATCAATTAGAAGATATCATATAACTGTGTACTATATAAACATAGCTTAGGGTTTACACTATATGTGTTATCATTCATGAGAACATTATTCATTGTAACCTAGCAGTTCTTAGTGATATTGTTCATCACTGAGAGAGTAGTTTAACCTACTTTGTAACAGAGGTTATTACATTAAATAAACTTGATTACTATTACATACTTGTGTTCTAAATCGATTTGATTGTATAAACACTATATTCAACCCCCTTCCATAGTATTGTGTTACCTAACAGACTCCAAAGTCCTTCCTAATTCAGAGATTTGCCCACCAAGTCTCTAAATTCTAGTCCAATTCAAGGACTCCCAACACCTAAATAAGGGGTCTCACCGCCACCAAATCAGAACTATGTTTTTTGACTTGATCATTGGCAATCAGCATCTTGTTAAGGCAGATCGAGTCACGAGACACAAGAGCAGTCAAATCGAACCTCGAAGCTCACGAACCCTAGTAATAAGTACAACAATTAATATACCCTAGTTTTCAATCCATAATATTTGGCACCGTCTGTGGGAACGCATAACAACAACCATGGCGAGAACATGGAGTGGAAACAGCGCCCCTGAAGGAACTCCAGCTGCAACAACTCAAGCGATTTCATAAACAGTGGAGATACCGCCACACTCATCCTATGCCTCTGCCCAAGGAGGAACCCCGGTAGGGGCAACTGAACCTTAGCCACAAGGGACGATTCCCACGGCTCCACAAGAGACGAATTCCCAACTTCAGCAGTTACATACACCTATGGATTTTCAACCTGTTGGGTATAAGTATTTAACTGTTGTGACCACTAACCCCCCTTATGGGATGCCCCTCTACCCCGAGGTGGGAGGAAGTGGACATGCTAATCGGAGAGGAAAACAAGGGCGGATACCCCAATACATACATGGTTTGGCTCCTATTTCGGAGGATCGAGAATTTTCTGGTCCTTACACTAAGAGAGACTCCGAATCTTCGGATGATAATGTGGCCCCAAGAAGGAGGTGTGCTGGAAAAGAGGCGATGCCTGATGATAGCCAGCATCCTAGGAGCACCCGAGGGACGAATCCTCGAGAAGTGCAGGAGAGAATCAGGGCCCATGAGGCTGAGATTCAAAGGATGAAGCTCAACTTGGAGGCACACCTGACCCCTAGACCCCCACTACCACCAAGGAGGAAAAATCCTCCTCTAATCATACACCTAGATGGTCCAAAGTAGAGAAGGGCTGTTATCCCAAGGGCTGATCCAAGTGATCTTCTGCCCCTAGTAAATCCTAATGATCCCACTCCACCATTTATTGAAGAGATAATGAATGCCCATATCTCAAGGAAGTTTAAGATACCCAGCATCAAGGATTGTGATGGCACTGGAGACCCCGCTAATCATGTCAGGACATTCTCTAATGCGCTCTTGTTGCAGCCCGTGAATGACGCTATTAAGTGTCGAGCCTTTCCTCAAACCTTCTCGGGAATGGCTCAAAGATGGTACAGTCGTTTGCCTCCTAATTCTATTGGGTCCTTCAAAGAGCTAAGTCAAGCTTTTATTAAGAAATTCATTAGTGGGAGAGTGCATGAGAAAAGTTCAGCATCTCTCATGAGCATTGTGCAGGGAGAAAAAGAGTCCTTGAGAGACTATTTGATTTGTTTAACCAAGAAAGCTTTGAAGGTCCCAGACCTTGATGACAAGATAGCTATGATAGCAATGCAACAAGGAACTAGGGAAGAGTTCTTCAAGATGTCCTTAGCCAAGCGCCTTCCTGAAAGCATGATACAGTTCCAAGTTAGGGTCGAGATGTACATCAAAGTGGAGGAGAGCATGAGGAAGACACTAGTGAATAACGAGCCCGCTGGTGGCAAGAAGCGAAAAACTGATATGGAATATATTTCCAAGGATAAATATCCAAGAACTGAGCAAAGCAATGATTCAACCCCGACGAAGGGAGGATCAGGACAAATATCATAATTTTATAATAAAGTATCATAATTTCATAATAAAACCAAAATCATTGTCCAAAATATATATGACATAAAACATACTTAGAAGTCCACAAATAGTTGGTGACAAAATATCAAAAGTTTATCATAATTTCTGCCGTTTACCAAGGTACAAGGATGCGTTGGCGAAGGCATCATTGAAGACAAGTTCCTCAAGTATAACCAATTACTAATTGTTAATAAGTGAGAGCTCACATGGAATTCCTAACTTTAAAATAGGTACTTGATCCATAAATTTTAAAACAAAATCAGTGAAAAAATATATAAAAGATTTCAAAAGCAGTGAAGAGATAACTTACATTACTAAACCGTCCAATATATTTCCAAGTAATTACTATATTTAAGTAAACCAAAAGATCATAATTACTAACCTAATTTATACAAGTAGAGCAAACACATTAAATCCAACTTATGAAAATATCATGCTAAGCGGAATATCGGCAAATTAATACATATTAGACAACAAAACAGAATAAAAGAGAACAACCTTTAAGATTTTAAAGAATAAGTTAGATAGTCTATTCATTTTATTTTAACCCTCACAAATAAATTATCTATGACTACCCAAATCAATTAAAATAGAATAATAGCACTTAATATAATAATAGCAATTATGATAACAATACATAATAATCATAATATTATTAAAATATGCATGTTAGTGAACATATTATATAAATAATAATATTTCAATAAAACATATCCATGCACACCGGTATATAATTATATCAAATGATAACATAAATTATTAACCTGACACCTAAATAATTTAATAAAATTATAAGATTCTTACCATAAATTATCTTATCTAAGATAAATGACTAATTTAAAAATATGGTATTTAAATCTTTAACAAATTAAAAATAGCGATGTATTATATCAAATAGCAAGTATGCAAGCATTTGAAAGAACTTGACATCTATATAAATTAAATGTATTAAATTAAAAAAAAAAGTAAAGTTTTTGAGGTTCAATATTTTAGGGTTTTGAGAGTCCACCCCTCACATTAGAGTTCTAGCCACCACTTCTCCATTCTTCAACGTTCATCCATCAATCGATCAAGCCCCTTTCGCTATCCCATATCCTCTTTTATTTATATATTATTTTTTTCAATAAAACCAAGATCTAATCATTTTCGGGTGAGATCTTGTCGAGTACCTTGTTATCAAGGTTGTTAGTCGTACCATGTTAGTGGTTTATGTCATGATGTTCTTCTTTCCTTTCTTGCGGGTTTCGGTAGTCGCTCTGAGAAAGATTTATATAATATCTTTGGAGATTTGTAAGGCTTGTATCAGATATGGGACGGTGGTGGATATCGCAAAATCTTACCTTTCATAACAGAAAAGTGTTCGTATTTTACGGGTTTTGTTACTCTAATATCAGTTGATATAACTGATAATTTTGAACATTGGGCTAGAGATGGTGCTTATGTGAAGGTCAATTGTGTTACTACTAGTTTCAGAATTGATGTA
Organism: Apium graveolens; assembly: GCF_009905375.1. NCBI lineage: Eukaryota > Viridiplantae > Streptophyta > Magnoliopsida > Apiales > Apiaceae > Apium > Apium graveolens. Next base: position 117,057,057 of record NC_133654.1, read on the forward strand.
GGTTGGATTACTCGAGATGTCATTGTAATACATTTTAGTTTAAAGAATTTAAATATTCTACATGTTAAATAATCTGAAAATAAAACAACTATTTGGTTAGCTCAATTTTTGTTTGACAATCATGTTGTAGTTGACAGCTCGGGGATTGTCCGGGCTGTGGTTCAACATTTTAATGAACTTTCATTCTATTCGTCAAAAAAAAGTAATAAAGTGAATATACAAAAATGAGAAAACACATTTTAAGAGAAAGTTAGAAGAAAACAGAGAGACTAGAATTACTGGAGAAAGAAGATGATGTGCAAGAAATAAAGTAGGTGAGACACCTATATTTATTTACAAATTTGACCTAGTGCCCTCGTAATATTATCACCCACTATTTTAAAATTTTAAAATGACCCATATCTTATCTTTGACGTGTTTTTTTTACCAAGTAAAATAAACATGTAAACATATAAAATAATATATAATTATTTTAAAGATAATTTAGAACCTAAAGAAATGTATTATTCAAATTTATATTTTTTAAAATCTTGCATGTATGCATATGGACCCATTCAATTTATAAAATATTATTTTTTACAACTACATTTAACTTAAGTTATATATATATATATTTAAATAGAAAAATATTGGTTATTACTTGTACTCTTTGGAAAATTATGATATTGTATTAAAATTGAGAGTGAGTACTGAAATATAAAAGTTTATGTTTGTTTTGTCAACACCTTTATTCTGAATGTATAAAGTTTTATTTTTTAAGTAATTGTTCACAAAAATTTGCACCAAGAGAAAATAATGTTTAGGTTTATTCCACATTAATTCAAAAAGAGTTAATACAATTGTTGGATTTTATGTGATGTATGAAACTGACATATGTATGTGGTTGAAAAGTACATTCTTAAAGATAAATGTTAAATGGTATTGTTAAAATATATAATTATTAAATATTAGTAGATGTCTCCTTTAGAATTTAGGTTTTTATGTGTTTGTGAGGAAGTTTGTGACAAAATATCATAGTTAGAGTCTCTATGTATGTTAGACTAGATTATGTGTTTATATAAGTGTTATTCATTAAGGTTTTAACAAATGTTAGATAATATTAGTTTAAAGAGTAGTGCTATATTAAATAGTAGTGCTATAGGTACCAAATTGGGTATCAACTACAAGACAAGTTGTTAAATACAACCTAAAAAATTCCTTATCATTTAACTCCACATTGCCTATTTATCAATGTTTCCATCCTATTTATGCTAAATGAGACTGAAAGGAAACTGTGGCTTTCATAGGGGTCACTTTTAATATATCCATGAAATTTATGGCTTTATATTCGACGGATATTCTGATATATTTACCAAATATTAAATTCGACCGATTTTTCCATCATATTAATAAATTTTGAAATTTTCCTTAAAAAATTTAAATTTTCCCTCCAACGATTATTTTTCCCGCCAAAATTATAAATTTAGCGGAATCTTAAATATGACGGAAGAAATAAAACGGATGTCAGGGTATTTAACATGCTTTTAATTTTATTTTGAAATACAAAAAAATATTTAAAATTTTTATCTCGAGTAAATATATCTAAATCCGTCTAATATGATTAACCATAATATTTATCACTATAATAATATCTATCATATTTAAATAACCTTAAAAATATATTTTATATAAATATTTCTTTAATGAAGCTTGCGGCTCAATGCACAATTTATCCATTAATGACACAAATATTTACATATCTGGAAGCTAACTAGCTTAAATTAAGAAGCTAATATTTTAAAATAAAAACACGTCTTATACTTGCATCAAACTTCTACCTAATCTATTTATTTCAACTACATACTACTTTAATTGGTTCTATGTCTACCTACATCTAATTCTACTACATCGTATTTAAACTACTCGTCCTATACCAATTGGATTGATTTTCCTACATTGTAATTCAAATGCATCCTACTCTACGTGCATTCTCCCAACTTCATCATAATCATCTGAGATATATTGGTTGTCCTCATCATGTGAATTGCATTAAATAAATAATAAAAAAATCAAGACACAATGAGCTTGGGTTGTGACTTCATTAAATAAACATGACAAAAATTATATTTTTTAAAAGAAAGGCTTACTTATATTTGTTACATATTGAATTCTCAATGATCAGAAGAAGCTCAAGATCTGGCTGTTCGGATGTCATCAGGATCTGATGTACCGTCAGGATTTGGTATGTCATCAGAATTTGTATGACATCAGTATTTGATGATAGTCAGCATTAGAGGATTTATTCTCTTCCTTATAATGTGGAGCAGATATTTGTTACGCCTGAGAGATAGGACTTTATCTGTTTAGTTTAAGATATGTATCAGTTTCAAGTAGTTTTTGATAATGCATATCTTAGATTAATCTATTGTAGTTGTGTAGTACATAAACACCGTTTAGGTCATCACTTAGTGAACAATACTCGAGGATCATTCGACCTAGCAGCTCTCAAGAACATCAGTATTTCATGAGACGATTTTGTAATAGTTTTTATCAGATATATAAAAAACTGTTATATTTTAATACTTATTCGAAACATTTATATAATTGTATCAAAACCCCTTTAAACAATTGTATATTTACTGGGTAACAATTGGTATCACAGCTCACCGATAAATTTACACTACAAGAAATTTGCAATCAGACAACTGTTGACAGAAAATGGTTAAAAAGAAAACCGTTGTCGTAAAAAATCATACAACGGTGAATTGATTTTGCAGAAAAAAACAGTTGTGTGAACTCCAGAATAAACAACGGATATCCATCTTTTTTAAACTGTTGTACAAGTTGTATCCTCTCATCGAGTCTGACAATGGTTTTTTAAATATAGTGTTGTTGTAGATATTTAACACAAAGATTACAAACCGTTGTTACTATGTTAACTTATAGGGATATAACACAACGGTTTTGACATTAAATTGTGAAACTCAGACAACGGTTTTTCAGAAAGGTTGTCCTCTAAACCATCAAACAACGGAATGAAAACAGTTGTCTGAAGAATTTTAGTGGGTACCACGTATTCAGGTGGCAGCACGTGATAGGTGGTAAATCATTCACAAGGATTGCTGAGGTGGCGAAATGAGGGCCCTTCATTGATATGAGATTTGTTATGGGCCGTTAGATCGAAAAATAGCTGGTATTCTTATACAACGGTTTTATGTTAAAATAAAAATGTTGTCTAAGTTGGTCCATTACAAACTTTTAGATATTACGTTGTGTAATTCACATAACAGTTTTTAAAAGGGTTGTCTTAGATACCTTCATACAACGGAATAAAATAGTTGTCTGAAATAGTTATTTTATAATTTCAATGGGCACCACCTAATGAGGTGGCACCCGATGATAGGTTGTAAACATTTTACTCATATTGCTGAAGTGTCGGAATGACAACCCTTGATTGAAATGCAATTAGATATTAGACGTTAGATTGAAAAAAGCTGATATGCTTACACAACGGTTTTATAATATAAAAAAGTGTTGTCTTATTTTATCTTTACATAATGGTCTTTCAAGGAAACCATTGTAAAAGTATTATTGTATAAAATGAGATTCCCGGTCAACAAGTTAAATTTTTAAATAATTTTTTCGATGATACAACCGTACGGATGTTAAGATATATCAATTTTAGTCATCTGAAAAAATTATTAAAAAATTTGAAATTCATCTTGCATGTCAGGATTAGAAAAATCTAGTGAAAGTATCACTTCCAACAACGAGACTCGTTCTTGTTTTACAAGATTAATTTTTGAAATGATTTTTTCGACGATCCAACCATACGGATGTTAAGATATATCAATTTTAGTCATATGAAAAATTATTAAAAAATTTGAAATTTATCTTGCATGTCTGGATTAGAAAAATCTAGTAAGAGTACCACTCCCGACAAAAAGACTCATTTCTCATTTACAAGATTAATTTTTAAAATTATTTTTTCGACGATCCAATCGTACGGATGTTAAGATATAACACTTCTAGTCATATGAAAAAATTAATAAAAATGTTAAATTCATCTTGCATATCAGGATTAGAAAAATCTAGTAAAAGTACCACTCTCAACAACGAGACGGGTTCCTGATTTACAAGATTAATTTTTGAAATGATTTTTTCGACGATCCAACCGTACAGATGTTAAGATATATTAATTTTAGTCATATGAAAAAATAATTAAAAAATTTGAAATTCATTTTGCATGCTAAGATTAGAAAAATCTAGTAAAAGTACCACCCCCGACAACGAGACTCGTTTCTGATTTACAAGATTAATTTTTGAAATGATATTTTCAACGATCCAACCATAAGGATGTTAAGATATATCAATTTTAGTCATATGAAAAAATTATTAAAAATTTTGAAATTCATCTTGGATGCCAGGATTAGAAAAATGTAGTAAAAGTACCACTCCTAACAACGAGACTCGTTCCTGATTTACAAGATTAATTTTTGAAATGATTTTTTCGATGATCCAACCGTACGGATGTTAAGATATATCAATTTTAGTCATATGAAAAAATAATTAAAAAATTTGAAATTCATCTTGCATGCTAAGAGTAGAAAAATCCAGTAAAAGTACCACTCCCGACAACGAGACTCGTTCCCGATTTACAAGATTAATTTTTGAAATGATATTTTCGATGATCCAACCGCACAGATGTTAAGATATATCAATTTTAGTCATATAAAAAAATTATTAAAAAATTTGAAATTCATCTTGGATGTCAGGATTAGAAAAATATAGTAAAAGTACCATTCCCAACAACGAGACTCCTTCCTGATATACAAGATTAATTTTTGAAATAATTTTTTCAACAATCCAACCGTACAGATGTTAAGATATATCAATTTTAGTCATATGAATTTTTTTTAAAAAAATTTGAAATTCGTCTTGCATGTTAGGATTAGAAAAATGTAGTAAAAGTACTAGTCCTAACAACGAGACTCGTTCATGATTTAAAAGATTAATTTTTGAAATAATTTTTTCGACGATCCAACCGTACGGATGTGAAGATATAACAATTTTAGTCATATAAAAAAATTATTTAGAAATTTGAAATTGATCTTGCATGCCAGGATTACAAAAATCCAGTAAAAGTACCCCTCCCAACAACGAGACTCGTTCCCAATTTACAAGATTAATTTTTAAAAATGATATTTCGACGATCCAACCGTACGGATGTTAATATATATCAATTTTAGTCATAAGAAAAAATTATTAATTTTTTTAATTAATCTTGCATGTCATGAATAGAAAAATCTAGTAAAAGTACGACTCCCAACAACAATATTCGTTTCCGATTTACAAGGTAATTTTATAATATTAATAAAATTCATGTATAAAAATAATTTTGATTTTTAAATAAGAAAATTTTAAATAATTCTTTTACACTAATATATAATATGATAAATATAATAATATAATAATATTTATAAATTAAAAAATTTATTAACCAATTTTCACATTTTCACCCAATTTTTCCTTCCCCCTTCTTCCAAATTTCATTTCCCCCTTATCTCCCCCCTTTTTTCCCAATCAGACTACTTCCTTTAATTAATTTTTTCTGTGCTCCTCTCCTCTCCGTGGTTGTTTCTCTGCCGCTCTTTATCTCCAATTTCTTACCTGGATTTGTTCAAAATTAGGTTATCTTTCCGGTTTTTTACCTGTTATCTTTACAACTACAAAAGGCATTTGGATGGGTTTGGTCAAACATATTCTTTTCATATTTGGTCTTGACCTTCTCTTCTCGGGAACTCAAGAATAGATACAAACCATATACAGGTTTGTTTTTGTATTTATAGATACAAATACAATCATCTATGTACATACATTACTTTGATTTCACATTTATTTACTATTATCTGATTTTTGGTAATGTCTAATTTGATTTTCTAAGATAATTTTGATGTTTTTTATATAGCTCACCAATAGTTTGATAAAATGTGTCAAAGAAAATATCACTACTTTCCTTTTGTTTGATGCTCTTTCAAGACTAAAATGTGTCTTTCGATTCTGTTGGCTAAGGAAGAGGCTGTTGTTTTGGCCAGCGGCATATCTGAGAGATGTTGTGTATGAAAACATTCACCAAACTTGAGTGTGTCATCTACTGGTTTTCTGCTCGTATATAAAAATTTAATTTTTAGTTGTGTAATGTTATAATAATGGTATTAATTAAAAGAATTATTTATTGGTCTTTGGTCACATTATCTGCTGGAAAATAATTATGTTACATGCTCTCAGATGGCCGGTCAGGACAATAAGTTTCAATGACACAAGAGAATATATTGCTTTGGCGAGTGAAAGTCTTGCTCATTGACATAGTATGTATTGGTTCCTTATTCACCTCGGAATTATCTAAAAGTTTTAACAATTTTGTTTTTAGAACTTAATTATACTTCTGGCATATAACTTTCAGAAATTGACAGAGTGCCGGGGTTTTGCCACGGGGAAAGGATCCACCCCAACTGGTGGATGTTGCAAGTCTGTGGGCGCAATCAAAGACTCTAAACCTATTTGTCTCTGTTACATAATGCAACAGATGCACACACAGGTTCTAACCCTTAGTTGAAAAGCCTTGAAATTCAAGAATCTAGGTTACTCCAGCTTCCTTCTGCTTGCAAGTTGGCTAATGCAAGCTCCAGCGACTGCCCAAGTACCCAACTTTTTCCTTGTGTCTTTTAGTAGTATATACTCTATATCATAGGCTACATACCACAATTAAATTAGTTATATTAGTTATATCTATGCATCTCCCTGCTGATTTAAAAGTTTTTGTTTGTCGATTTAGAAATCTATAATTATACGAAATGATTTATTTCCCAAAGTATTTATATATTCACAATTTGTAACTTGTATTTTTTCAATTTTCTCTGTTAAGCTCAAACAAAATGTACTATGGTATCATGATTGATGTTTATCTTAGTTTTAATACTATTGTGTTTTGTATTTGTTAGGCAATTGTAGTTTTTTTAGCTGCATTGAGTTTAATTTGTTACACATGTTAGCTGTGGAGGACTGGAGGTGTTGGTGCTGCTTGAATAGAGCTAATTATTCATTTTTATACACTGGTTTATACAAAATCTGGTACCATGTTTATGAAAACTTATATTATGTTATGCATATAGACTTAATATTTATTTTTTTTTGGTTAGTTAAATGTAACTATTAATAGGGGTTGTGAAATGGAAGTAAGCTTAAATATGTTTTCCTCAAATTACTAAATATGTTTTTCTGGCTTGTATGTCAGTGCAATGGGGGAAGCATTGTAGGGTCCAAAGACCCTTTCTTATTTAAACTTCTTAAATGCAACTTACTTTCAGCAATAGAAGATTACTCAAAACATCACTTTTTTCTTCCCTCGGTGTGAATAATATAATGTGTTACAGATTTAATATTTCTATCTCTGTAGAATACTAATGTTTAATCCCATTGTACAGAGATAGCTTATAGTACGAGGGTGTCTTTACTCCATATAATGTCATTCACAAAAAATTGCTAATAAATTTTATCTTTTAGCAAGCTCAAGTTAAGAGAGAGATAAATGTTATGACTTAGTTATCTGATTTATTTGCATATTAATGCATCTTGTCTTTGTGTGCTGCAGCTCCAGGAGATTGCACAGGTTCCTGATGAACATGTACGATTATACAATCAGCTCATGGGGTGAACATCTACATGCTCTTTAAATTTTTAATTATAAGTGTTTTTTGTTGTATTGCATTTTTTTATCTAACATATTTGGTTATAATATTTTTCGTATTCTCAAGTATTTATTGGTTCCGTGTAAATAACAATATATAAATTTAACAATCTTATGTGCTTGCTGCTAGTAACTTTTTTGAGGTTATCAAATAAGCTCATTAATGTGTGTACATGGAATTCTTTTTGAAGAAGATCGTGAGTATTGCGACGTGCTGATTTGATGCACTGGTTGTTGGCTAGGTAGATATTGCAGTACAAGTTACAAGCAAGGTATTTACTTTTGTAGCTGATCTTTCTATTGGACTATAAGATTGACATTGTATTAAATATGTATACACCCTTCAACCCTATAATATAAGAAATCATGAAACATGCTGTGAATGTAGGTGTGTAATTCTTGATGCAAGCAAAGGTACATGTATGATACATGGAACAAGAACTTGGTGGGGGCGTGCCAATTGGAGTGAACATTCTCTTGCTTTTTGGACAAATATAAATGAATATGTATGCAAATTAGTTATTGTGTACCTTGATGAGGATGTTTAGAAATAGATTTTAAGTTATACTTGTAATTCTTGTAGAGAACCTTTGTATTGTAAATTTAATTTCAATTATGAAATAACAATTAAATTATCATAATATAATTTTATTTTAAAATTGGTTTATTTTAAATAATGAGATTAATTTTGTAAACAGTTGTGTGAAAGTCACTTAAAAATGATGAAACCCGTTGTATGTGTCATTGCTTATTTTTTTTAAAAAAAAAACTGTTGTTTGTTGATATTTTTTGCAACACTTTAAATCTTTTACACCATTGTCTTTTAAAAAAAACATTCATAAAGAAGTTTCTAAACTGTTGTTTATGATAATATTGAAAAAGTTAAGAACAATGATTTTTCTATAAAACCATTGTTGTTAAGTTAGTTAGACAAGAGTTGAATAAAGAAACAGTTGTTTTAAGAAAGTTCCAACAATGGTTAATATAGAATACCCGTTGTGGGTTCTTGATTGGAACAACTACTAAAAAAGGTTGTGTAACCTCTCTTATTACAAGGGTTTAAATAACCGTTGTGTGATATTCTATCACACGAGTGTCGGATAGACTACGGAAAATATACAGGTTACACAACGGTGAAAAACTATTGTATGATCACTTATTTCTTGTAGTGTTACAATCAGAAACGATCTAAATATGTCTCTAAACAAGTATGAAAGCATTAATATTCTCATTCTGAAAAAGACCGAATATCCAATATGGAAGGTGAAGATGCTCATGTACCTGGAAGCTATAGATCCAAATTATCTAGATGTAATCAATGATGGACCCTTCACGCCAACAAAACTAGTGCCTGCAACTCCTACTGTTGCTGAACACTATCAACTGAAAGAGAAGACAAAATGGACACCAGAAGAGAAAATAGATGTGCTAAAGATGCAAAGGTAAGAAACATTTGGAATAACAGTCTAGAATATGAACACTTTGAGGCCAAGCCTGATGAAAATCTCACTGACATCTATGAAAGATTTCTGACTTTGCTAAACAATGTGTCTTTGGTGGGAAAGGTGTATGATCGAGAGGATTCAAACACCAAGTTTTTGAGAGCTTTGAGTGAAGAATGGGAGACTCAGACTTCAGTCATACGATATAAGTATGATCTGGACATAATTACTCTGGATGAAGTCTATGGCATGCTGAGAACTCATGATTTGGAGGTTCACCAAAGGAGAGAGAAATAAAGTAGTAAAGGGAAATCTGTTGCTTTGAAAGTTAATGATAAACCTTTAAAAAATATATGTTGAAGTTGTACGAAAGAAGAACAATTTTCCAGAATCAGATACTGATGATTCATCATCATATCCTAATGATGATACTGATTCTGAAACTGATGAGAACATGACAGATTCTGATGTCATGCATTGCTGGTTAAGGGCTTCAGGAGAATGCAATTCAGGAAGTCTAGTAACAACAGAAGCTTCAAGAAGAAGTTCACTGGAGGTGAAAAGAAGTCAACTGGGAGAAAAAATGGAAAGGACTCTAAAGCTGGGAAGCTAGACAGGACAAAGATCAAGTGCTACAGCTGTGATGAACCTGATCACTTTGCTTCAGAGTGCAAGAAAACAAAGCATGACAAAGGAAAGAACAAAGCCCAAATCACTTCAAGCAAGAATTGGATGGACTCCTCTAACTCTGAAGGTGAAAACACATGATATGCACTGATGGCCAGTCTTGATGATCCTGCTGCTTCTGAGCCTAAGGTACAAACTCATTTCTTCACTTTTGATACTGAAAATATATCTGAATTGAAATCTGTTCTTAAATCTTTGCATGATAGTTTTAAGAATAAGACCTTAGAAAATAATAGACTTATAACTAAAATTAAGATCTTGAAATCTAAGAATGATCAGTTAGAGTCTGACTTAATTCATAAGATAGATTTGAAGAAAGAATGTGAGAGAGCTAAACATACAGTTAATATTCTTGAGTCTAGATACAGTATGTGGCACTGGTTTGGAAAACGAACAGTTGTTGATGGACAGTTAAAAATTAAATTGAAGTTTTTATTGTTGTGTGAGTAAATTTGATAATTGATATAAATATCATCTATATTATTAATATTTATGTACTCACCCTCTGTTGCATCATATTGAATGGTTTTGGTTATTTGCTAATTTCATTGTTGAATTGGATATACTTGCTCTCATTCTTGTGTTGTATTATTATTGTTAAACAATAAAGTATGAGGAAGGAAATGATGAACAGTTAGTTACCGATCCAAAAGGAAAGGCACTAGTAAGGTGTAACAGGCAGTAGTCAATAACTACTATAACCATCGGGTTTGACTTAGTCACCCATATAAATAAATTTGTAAGACTTGTACTTTAGGTGTGTAATAATAAGTTGGTGTAATGGGAGATCTTGTAACTTGTGGGGAATCCCATCCCTTAATTAAATATATTATATGCTTGGTATTAATTATACAGGTGATGAGCATGGTACCCTAACAACCTAAGGTAGGTTTGGTGGCTTTAAGTTACAAAGTACATAATAACCTAAATGTAAAATTTTGGTATTACATATTTAATTATTAAATATTGTTAGGTGTGTCATATTTAGGTTTATATTTCAGGTTTTCAATAGAGAAAAAATATATTCTTTTATTTTTTAGCACTCTTATTTTTAGGTTGTGTAAATATGTATCTAATAATGGTACATATATATAATAAAATGTGGTAGTTATTATAAAAATATGTACTCAATAATTTTAACCATGCTTTAGTAAAATAATATTAATTTTTTTTAATTTTAAAAAAATATATTTTTTTTAAAATTATTGTGTGTGAGATTGAGTATTTAAATGTAAAACTTTATGTTTGTTTAGTCAAAACTATTATCCTGAATGTATAAAGTTTTATTTGTTAAGTAGTTTGAGATTTATTGGTGGTTAGGCTATAATTATTCATAAATTTTGCACCAAAATAATATAATGTTTACTTTGCTTAAAATATTTCTTAAAAAATTGTTAAAACAATATTTGAACTTTATGTTAGTATATAAAATTAACATAGTATGATTGAAAATATATTTTTAAACCTATATGTCAAATGGTGTTGTTGAAATATTTAATGGTAATTATAAATATTAGTAGGTATGTCTTTTATAAAGTAAGTATAAGTATTTTTTTAATTTGTTAGCAGTGTTTTTAGGTTGTGTTATTTTAGGTTTTGTTAGTTACAAAAAGTATTTTAATGATCTGTAAATCTAAAAAATGTGGCAGTAATTATAAAATATGTATTAAATAATTTTGATTATGCTTTACTTTAATAACATTTAATTTTCTAAATTTTAATAACATTTAATTTTCTAAATTTTAATAACTTTAGAGACAATAATTACCCTTAAATATTCAGCTAAAACTCTAAATTTTATTCATAAAAACAATAAGTTTTGGATGTCCATAAAACTATAAAATCCAACGAAGAAATAAAGTCAAATGGCGGAAAGTCAGCTCCAATACAAACATAATTACCAAAATATTATCCAAAACAAGCTCCAATTATAACCTCCTAAGTCCCAAAAGTTAAGCACCTGAAAATTTATAAGTAATGAGTCAAAAAGCCAGCAACAAAAAAATTCTACACTAGTGGATCAAGTATCAAAATTTCATAATAAAACCAAAATCATTGTCGGAAATACATATGACATAAAACATACTTAGAAGGCCACAAATAGTTGGTGACACAATATCAAAAGTTCATCATAATTTCTGCCGTTTACCAAGGTACAAGGAAGCGCTGGCGAAGGCATCATCAAAGACAAGTTCCTCAAGTATAACCAATTACTAATTGTTGATAAGTGAGAGCTCACATGGAATTCCTAACTTTAAAATAGTACTTGATCCATAAATTTTAAAACAAAAGCAGTGCAAAAATATATAAAAGATTTCAAAAGCAGTGAAGAGATAACTTACCTTAGAAAACCGTCCAAAATATTTCCAAGTAATTACTATATTTAAGTAAACCAAAAAATCATAATTACTAACCTAATTTATTCAAGTAGAGCAAACACATTAAATCCAACTTGTGAAAATATCATGCTGAGCGGGAATGTCGGCAAATTAATACATATTAGACAACAAAATAGAATAAAAGAGAACAACCTTTAAGATTTTAAAGATTAAGTTAGATAGTCTATTCATTTTATTTTAGCACTCACTAATAAATTATCAATGACTACCCAAATCAATTAATATGGAATAATAACACTTAATATAATAATAGCAATTATGATAACAATACATAATAATCATAATATTATTAAAATATGCATGTTAGTGAACATATTATATAAAATAATAATATTACAATAAAACATATCCATGCACACCTGTTTATAATTATATCAAATGACAACATATATTATTAACGTGACACCTACATAATTTAATAAAATTATAAGATTCTTACCATAAATCATCTTATCTAAGATAAATAACTAATTTAAAAACATGGTATTTAAATATTTAACAAATTAAAAATAGCCATGTATTATATCAAATAGCAAGTATGCAAGCATTTGAAAGAACTTGACATCTATATAAATTAAATGTATTAAATTAAAAAAAAAGTAAAGTGTTTGAGGTTCAATATTTTAGGGTTTTGAGAGTCCACCCCTCAAATTAGAGTTCTAGCCACCATTTCTCCATTCTTCAACGTTCATCCATGAATCGATCAAGCCCCTTTCGCTCTCCCATATCCTCTTTTATTTATATATTATTTTTTTTCAATAAAACCAAGATCTAATCGCTTTCGGGTGAGATCTTGTCGAGTACCTTCTTATCAAGGTTGTTAGTCATGCCCGTCTTTTACGGATGTTAGTGGTTTATGTCATGATGTTCTTCTTTCCTTTCTTGCGGGTTTCGGTAGTCGCTCTGAGAAAGATTTATATAATATCTTTGGAGATTCGTAAGGCTTGTATCAGATATGGGACGGTGGTGGATATGGCAAAATCTTACCTTTCATAACAGAAAAGTGTTCGTATTTTACGGGTTTTGTTACTCTAATATCAGTTGATATAACTGATAATTTTGAACATTGGGCTAGAGATGGTGCTTATGTGAAGGTCAATTGTGTTACTACTAGTTTCATAATTGATGTAGGTTGGATTACTCGAGATGTCATTGTAATACTTTTTAGTTTAAAGAATTTAAATATTCTACATGTTAAACAATCTGAAAATAAAACAACTATTTGGTTAGCTCAATTTTTGTTTCACAATCAGGTTGGAGTTGACAGTTGGGGGATTGTCCCGGATTGTTCGGCTGTGGTTCAATATTTTAATGAATTTTCACTCTATTCGTCAAAAAAAATAATGAAGTGAATATACAAAAGTGAGAAAATACATTTTAAGAGAAAGTTAGAAGTAAACAGAGAGAACTAGAATTACGTGAGAAAGAAGATGATGTGCAAGAAATAAAGTAGGTGAGACACCTATATTTATTTACAAATTTGACCTAGTGCCCTCTTAATATTATCACCCACTATTTTAAAATGACCCATATTTTATCTGTGAGGTGTTTTTTTTACCAAGTAAAATACACATGTAAACATATAAAATAATATATAATTATTTTAAAGATAATTTATAACCTAAAGAAATGTATTATTCAAATTTATATTTTTTAAAATCTTGCATGTATGTATATGCACCCATTCAATTTATAAAATATTATTTTTAAAATCACAATTAACTTAAGTTATATATATATGTAGGCAAATGCTCAATTACAAACCAATATTAGAATACAAACTACAAACCAATGACACCCACATGTTTAATCACTTTAACATTCGTTTTTAATTTTACTTTTCCCGTTAGTTGGTTAACTTTTTAAAAAAAAATAATTTCACCGTATTTTTATTCATCTCCCACTCATCAGTTTACATAGCATATTTGCTATATTTTGATGACGAATCAGTATTTAAACTTACCCGAATCAATAAACTGAAATCAGTACTAATTCCAAAACCAGTACTTTTAGCGATTCTCGTAGACATAATTAGTGATTTATCGTCGAAACATATCAAATGTGGTATTTATGCTGATTGTTGGATGATGTAGAAAAATATAGTGTAGTTAGATTTTAAAAAAAGTTTACTAATTAACTGGAAAAATTCAATTAAAAATGGAGGAAATTATGTGTAGTTGTATGTGGGAGGTATAGTTTGTAGTTTGTATTTTAATTTAGTTTGTATTTGAGTAAGAATCTATATATATATATATTTACAAAGAAAAATATTGGTTAGTACTTGTACTCTTTGGAAAATTATGATATTGTATTAAAATTGAGAGTGGGTATTGAAATATAAAAGTTTATGTTTGTTTGGTCAACACCTTTATTCTGAATGTATAAAATTTTATTTTTTAAGTAATTGTTCACAAAAATTTACACCGAGAGAAAATAATGTTTAGGTTTATTCGACATTAATTCAAAAAGAGTTAATACAATTGTTGGATTTTATTTGATGTATGAAACTGACATATGTATGTGGTTAAAAAGTACATTCTTAAAGCTAAATGTTAAATGGTGTTGTTAAAATATATAATTATTAAATATTAGTAGATGTCTCCTTTAAAATTTAGGTTTTTATAAACCTCGGTGTGTTTGTGAGGAAGTTTGTGACAAAATATCATAGTTATAGTCTCTATGTTTCTTAGACTAGATTATGTGTTTATATAAATAGTATTATTCATTAAGGTTTTAACAAATGTTAAATAATATTAGGTTAAAGAGTAGTACTATAGGTACCAAATTGGGTATCAACTCAGTACAAGACAAGTTGTTAAATACAACGTAAACAATTCCTTATCATTTAATCGTACATTGCGTATTTATCAATCTTTCCGTCGTATTTATGCTAAATGAGATGGAAAGGAAACCGTGGTTTTCATAGTTTTCATAGAGGTCACTTTTAATATATCCGTGAAATTTATGGCTTTATATTCGACGGATATTCTGTTATATTTACCAAATATTAAATTTGACCGATTTTTCTGTCATATTAATAAATTTTGAAATTTTCCTTAAAAAATTTAAATTTTCCCTCCAACTATTATTTTTCCCACCAAATTTATAAATTTAGCGGAGTTTAATCTTAAATATGTTAGAAGAAATAAAACGAATGTCGTGGTATTTAACATGCTTTTAATTTTATTTTAAAATACAAAAAAAATATTTAAAATTTTTATCTTAAGTAAATATATCTAAATCCGTCTAATATGATTGACCATAATATTTATAACTATAATAATATCTATCATATTTAAATAACCTTAGAAATATATTTAATATAAATATTTCTTTAATGAAGCCCGCGACTCAATGCACAATTTATCCATTAATGACACAAATATTTACATATGTGGAAGCTAACTAGCTTAAATTAAGAAGCTAATAGTTTAAAATAAAAACATGTCTTAATTTAGAATAGCCATACAAATTGTACTTGCATCAAACTTCTACCTAATCTATTTATTTCAACTACATAGTACTTTAACTGGTTCTATGTCTACCTACATCTAATTCTACTATATCCTACTTTGAACTACTCATCCTATACCAATTGGATTGATTTTCCTACATTGTAATTCAAATACATCCTACTCTACGTGGATTCTCCCAACTTCATCCTAATCATCCGAGATATATGGGTTGTCCTCATCATGTGAATTGCATTAAATAAATAATAAAAAAATCAAGACACAATGAGCTTAGGTTTTGACTTTATTAAATAAACATGACAAAAATTATATTTCTTAAAAGAAATGCTTATTATATTTGTTATATATTGAATTCTCAATGATCAGAAGAAGCTCAAGATCTGGCTGTTCGGATGTCATCAGGATCTAATGTACCATCAGGATTTGGTATGTAATCAGGATTTGTATGACATCAGTATTTGATGATAGTCGGGATTAGAGGATTTGTTCTGTTCCTTATAATGTGGAGCGGATATTTGTTACATCTGAGAGATAGGACTTTATCTGTTTAGTTTAAGATATGTATCAGTTTCACTTAGTTTTTGATAATACATATCTTAGATTAATCTGTTGTAGTTGTGTAGTATATAAACACAGTTTAGGTCATCACTTAGTGAACAACACTCGAAGATCATTCGACCTAGCAGCTCTCAAGAACATCAGTATTTCTTGAGAGGATTTTGTAATAGTTTTTATCAGATATATAAAAAGTTGTTATATTTTATTACTTGTTCGAAACATTTATACAATTGTATCCAAACCCCCTTAAACAATTATATATTTACTGGGAAACAATTGGTATCAGAACTCACCGATAAATTTACAATCAGAAATGATCTAAACATGTCTCTAAACAAGTATGAAAGCATTAAAATTCCCATTTTGAAAAAGACTGAATATCCAACATGGAAGGTGAAGATGCTAATGTACCTGGAAGCTAAAGATCCTAATTATCTAGACGTAATCAATGATGGACCCTACACGCCAACAAAACTAGTGCCTGCAACTCCTACTGTTGCTGAACACTATCAACTGAAGGAGAAGACAGAATGGACACCTGAAGAGAAAGTAGATGTGCTGAAAGATGTAAAGGTAAGAAAATTTGGAATAACAATCTTGATTACGTGATGTCAAACAGGGTCATAGCATACAAGACTGTCAAAGAAATCTGGGATGCTCTTGAAACTCAATGTCAAAGAACCATGGCCATCAAGAAGAACAAAAAGGCTGTTCTGATTCAAGGATATGAACACTTTGAGGCCAAGCCTGATGAAAATCTCACTGACATCTATGACAGATTTCTGAATTTGCTAAACAATCTATCTTTGGTGGGAAAGGTGTATGATCGAGAGGATTCAAACACCAAGTTTTTGAGAGCTTTGAGTGAAGAGTAGGAGACTTAGACTTCAATCATACGACATCAGTAAGATCTGGACATAATTACTCTGGATGAAGTCTATGGCATGCTGAGAACTCATGATTTGGAGGTTCACCAAAGGAGAGAGAGAAAAAGTAGCAAAGGGAAATCTGTTGCTTTGAAAGTTAATGATAAACCTTTCAAAAAATCTGTTGGAGCTGTACGAAAGAGGAATAATTTTCCAGAATCAGATACTGATGATTCATCATCAAATCTTGATGATGATACTGATTCTGAAACTGATGAAAACATGACAGATTCTGATGTCATGCAATTGGCCGTATTGCTGGTTAAGGGCTTCAGGAGAATGAAATTCAGGAAGTCTAGTAACAACAGAAGCTTCAAGAAGAAGTTCACTGGAGGTGAAAAGAAGTCAACTGGGAGAAAAGATGGAAAGGACTCTAAAGCTGGGAAGCTAGACAGGACAAAGATCAAGTGTTACAGCTGTGATGAACCTGATCACTTTGCTTCAGAGTGCAAGAAAACAAAGCATGACAAAGGAAAGAACAAAGCCCAAATCACTTCAAGCAAGAATTGGATGGACTCCTCTGACTCTGAAGGTGAAAACACATGCTATGCACTGATGGCCAGTCTTGATGATCCTGCTGCTTCTGAGCCTAAGGTACAAACTCCTTTCTTCACTTTTGATACTGAAAATATATCTGAATTGAAATCTATTCTTAAATCTTTGCATGGTAGTTTTAAGAATAAGACCTTAGAAAATGATAGACTTATAACTAAAATTAAGATCTTGAAATCCAGGAATGATCATTTAGAGTCTGACTTAATTCATAAGATAGATTTGAAGAAAGAATGTGAGAAAGCTAAACATAGAGTTAATATTCTTGAGTCTAGATACAGTATGTTAGAAGAGGATCTAGAAAATGAGAGAAAAACCCTTAAAGCCTGGACTGATTCAGGCAAAAAGGTTCATGAGATGATCTCAAAGAAAAACTCAAAAGAATTCCTAGGCTATAAAGATGGAATTAAGGATGTTGACACTGAAAATAAAGTTTCTCTTAAAACTCCTGTTAAGTTTATTTCATCAGAAGCTGATGAAAAGGGTTCAACATCAGTATCACAACAAAAACTGGTAAATGATAAAACTCAAAGAAAGAAAAGCAAGGAAACCATTAGGTTTGGTTAAGAAAGAAAAGAATATAGGACTTTTGACAACAAGAAAATTGAAAAAGAAAATATCTGAGGTTACTAACAAACCTCAAGTAAAGAGTCCTAAAAGAAACAAGAATGGTAAGCAAGGTATTTCTAAGGATTCAAATTACAAGGTTGTTCCTAATGCTCCTAGGAAAACTTGTTTTAACTGTGAAAATACTAATCATCTTGCTATTGATTGCAGGAGGAATAAGAAAAGGAAAACTGCTATTCTTGAGTCTGATATTAGGGGTAGATCAGTATTTTATAAACCACACAATCCTTGTTTTCATTGTGGTAGTAGTTGGAATTCTATTTATACTTGTAGTTCTTATCACAAGTTGTGTCACAATTACTATGAACCTTTGCCTAAGTTTAATAAAGTTGCTTGTGTGCTTAGTTCTATTAATTTTACTAAACTTGATTCTGACAAGACAAATCCTGACAAGGGAAAGACTGTCAAAAGTATTTCTGACACACAAAGGCTTAAGTTGTCCAAAAAGATGACCCAATAAGTGTGGGTCCTTAAAAATCATTCTAATTAATTATTCTTCTGATTGCAGGGTAACAAAAAAAATACACTTGTCTTGGATAGTGGATGTTCAGGACACATGACTGGAAATAAATCACTGCTGTCAGAATTTGAGAAAAAGGTTGTCCCATATGTATCTTATGGAGATGGAAATGTAGGAAATGCTCTGGGATATGGCACCTTGATAATTGGAAAGGTAGCAATAGAGAATGTAGCTCTGGTGGAAGGACTGAAGCATAATCTTCTGAGCATCAGTCAAATCACTGATAGAGGTTATCATATTATATTCTATGACTCACACTGCGAAATTGTTCATAACAAGTCAAAGAAAATTGTCTTGATAAGATACAGACATGGTAACATTTATGAAGCAAGGCTACATGAAAGTCTTGAAAATGAAGCTACTTGCCTTATCTCTAAGACATCGGTAGATGAGAGCTGGAACTGGCATAAGAAGATCTCACATCTCAATTTCAACTCAATAAATGAACTGGCCAGGAAGGAGCTTGTAAGAGGATTACCAAATATGCTATATTCAAGTGATGGTCTTTCTGATGCTTTCCAAAAGTCTAAACAAAGAAGAGTATCTTTCAAAAGAAAAATAGAATTCTCTATCTCTGAGCCATATTACATGCTGCACCTGGATCTTTTTGGACCAGTGAACATAATGTCCATCAACAAGAAAAGGTACACACTTGTAATTGTTGATGATTTCACTAGATATACATGGGTTTATTTTCTACACAGAAAGGATGAAACTCCAGAAATTCTTCTGGACCACATAAGGCAAATTGAAAATGGATCTACTCACAAAATGAAAATCCTGAGAAGTGATAATGGCACTGAATTCAAGAACTGAATGATGGAGGAATTCTGCAAGTACAAAGGCATAGAGAAACAATTCTCAGCTCCCGGTACACCTCAGCAAAATGGTGTTATTGAGAGGAAAAACAGAGCCTTAATCGAAGATGGCAGAACTCTGCTAGAAGAAGCAATATTACCCACTTACTTTTGGGCTGAAGCAGTAAACACAGCATGTTATACTCGGAATGTCACTCTGATAAATAGACATGGTGTTACTCCTTATCAAATGCTAAAACAAAAGAAGCCCAGTCTCAAACATCTTCATGTATTTGGATGTAAGTACTTTGTTTTGAGAACTCATACTGATCAGCTTGGAAAGTTTGAATCAAAGGTTGATGAAGGAATCTTTGTTGGATACTCACCATTAAAAGCTTACAGAGTGTTCAATCTAAGAACACACACTATAGTAGTCTCCATCAATGTATCTTTTGATAATAAGAAGATTCCTGGTTTTGAAAAAGACACTCATGAAAGTTTAATCATTTCAAATGGAAAAGCATTGTTGGAATCTGGATCAAACTCTAATGAACTGTCAAATCATGATGATCCAAATGCTGACACTCCTTCAGATTCTGAAGATAATCTTTGTGCTAATGAGCCTGCACAAGTTGAGGGGGAACAACAGCAAAGGTCAGCTGATGATACTAACACTGAAGAATCATCTCAAAGTTCTTCTCAATCCAATGTTTATTCAACATCAGAAGAACATGAATCAAGTCCCAATAATTCATCATGAAATAACCCAACAGATTCAGGGGGAGCCTCAAATGCATTTGATGAGGCATACAATTCAGGGGAAGCATCTAGTTCCAGAAGGATACTTCCCAGTGCCAAAAAATGGACTAAGGATCATACTCCTGATCTGATCATTAGAAATCATGATGATGGTGTGAAGACAAGAAGTGTACCTCAGAATGAATGTTAATATCATAATCTACTTTCAAAAGAAGAGCCAAAGAAAGTAGAAGATGCACTCAAAGATGCAGATTGGGTCATGGCTATGCAAGAAGAATTGAATAAATTCGAAAGAAATGAAGTATGGAAGCTGGTGCCTAGACCTAAGAACAGGTCAATTATGGGCACAAAGTGGGTCTTTAGAAATAAGACTGATTCTGATGGAACAATCATTAGAAACAAGGCAATATTGGTGGCAAAAGGATATTCTCAACAAGAAGGTATTGACTATGATGAGACATTTGCTCCTGTTGCTAGATTGGAAGCAATCAGTATCTTTTTGGCATATGATGCTCACAGGAAGTTCAAAGTCTTCCAGATGGATGTCAAGAGTGCATTTCTCAATGGAGAACTTGAAGAAGAAGTTTATGTTGAACAACCACCAGGATTTGTAGATCCTAAACATCCTGATGATGTTTACAGACTTGATAAAGCACTATATGGACTAAAGCAAGCACCTAGAGCATGGTATGAAACCCTTGCTCAGTTTCTACTTGAAAGTGGATTCAAAAGAGTTACAATAGATAAAACTCTGTTTTATCTTAATAAAGGTAAAGATTTAATTTTAGTTCAAATTTATTTTGATAATATCATTTTTGGATCAACTAATCAAACACTGTGTAATAAGTTTTCAAAGTTGATGCAATCAAGATATCAAATGAGTATGATGGGAGAGATGAGTTACTTCCTAGGATTGCAGATTAAACAGACCGATAATGGCATCTATATCACTCAGTCCAAGTACACAAAAAATCTAATGAAGAGGTTTAATATGCAAGAAAGTATAACTGCAAGTACTCCTATGGCAACTGCTACAAAACTTGATCCAAATGAAGGTACAACAGTTGATGTGATAACCTACAGAGGTATGATTGGATCTCTGTTATACCTAACTGCTAGCAAGCCAGACATTATGTTTTCCACTTGTTTGGGTGCAAGATTTCAGGCAAATCCAAGGGAGCCACATCTTATTGCAGTAAAGAGAATTTTCAGATACCTCAAGGGTACTGTTTCTCTTGGACTTTGGTATACAAGAGAAGCTGATTTTGCATTATGTGGTTATTCAGATGCCGATTTTGCTGGATGCAAAATAGACAGGAAAATTACATCAGTAAGCTGTCAGTTCCTGGGAGGCAGATTAGTCTCATGGTTCAGCAAGAAGCAGAAATCTATTTCTACTTCAACTGCTGAGGTTGAATATATTGCAGCTGGGAGTTGCCGTGCTCAGTTGTTATGGATGAGAAATCAGCTCATGGACTATGGATTATCATTCTCAAAAATTCCTATTTATTGTGATAATCAAAGTGCTATTGCTATGACAGAAAATCCTGTGCAACACTCTCTTACAAATCACATCAGTATCAGATATCACTTCATAAGAGAGCATGTCATGGAAGGAACCATAGAGCTTCATTTTGTTCCTACTAAACAGCAGCTAGAAGATATCTTCACAAAGCCATTACCTGAAGCAACATTTACAAAGCATGTGAATGAACTTGGTATGGTTAATTGGGAAAGGTAAATTTTTATTTTATCTATTTGATCAAATCCTGATGTATATTGATCAAATCCTGATATGTCCTAAATGTTGTAATTTTTAGATATTAGGCCAGAAATATTTGATGTATTCTATTTTATATGCATGATAAACTAAGTGAATTTATTTGCTAATTGTGCATATCCAAATAAATATATCACTGTCACCATTACACATCAGTCTAGGGAGACGCGCCTTAAAAAGAAATCTTTTAGTTAATTGATTAAGTTAACTCTACACTTAATCATTAATCAGTCCTCTAGTCCCTTGATATTCCATTGGCTATTTAACCGCCATTTCATCTCAGACATATCATCTTCTATTCTCACACAAAACTATTCTCTCTGTTTTAATCCTCATTATTTTCTTCCTTCATAAAAATGGTTCTTGTAAACATGTTTATGAACTATGAAAGTTTCAACGTCGAGTTCAGTTGTGGTGATTGGGAACAGGAATGGCATGTTACTGCCATTCCTGATGAGATATGGATCTTGGTTCCATAAGAGGTTCGGACAAATATCTTATTCTTTGAAATGGACTATCAACTCCATCTTGATCGCTTGGAAGAAGAACGGAGAGAGGCTCTTCTTCAGCAAGAACGGATCATCCGTCTTGCAGTACTAGTTGTCAACAGCAGGATGAACTAGTCGATAGTTTTCCTTCTTAGACCAAGGTTGTTCACCATCTTAGACTAGGATTATCTTGTAATCTTTTGCATGTAATCTACAAATTTTATAAAATGTACTCTTTTGATATATTAATGAAATTTCTTTTGATAACAATATTTAGTTTTTGTTTATCTCGTATTATGTGCATGTGAATATTCTCATTGAAGCCTGTTAATCTTTACTTCATCTACTTGGACTGTATTTCTTGGTAAATGTTTTGATTAAAATTGTGGTTACTAATAATTTGTGATGCTTTGACAAAAAAATGTTGAATTTGAATCGACATATCCAGAGTTAGTCAAATCCTGACAGAAGAAAGGTCTCAAATCCTGATGACAAGTCAACACGTTCTAATTCAGATTATTAGTGTTAATCAATCTTTGAGTAAGTTTTATTATTTCAATTAAGTGTCCCACTTAATTAATGATTATTGGTGAAATATTAGATAAACAAATTTCTACAGTTGTGTCTTGATATAACTGTATGTATTTTATATTTACTTCCGCAAATTCCTCCAACGTCAAAATCAATTACTCAGATATTGTTTCCCGTTCGAAGTCAAATTCGCTAGGTTACCTTCTTCATAGAAGTGTGTTAAATATAATTCTGAATAGTGAAGTTATAAAACCAGAAGAAATTTCGTGACACAATTTATCATACACATAGTTTCACTGAACACATCTCATGCTTACTTTCTCGCACAAGCTATTCACATCATGACAACTTCTGAAGATTCACCACTCTTCAGTCAAACCACAATCATTCATGAAAACACATTTGGTACACTACGTCATAAACTGGATTCCGCAAAAAAAAAGCCAAAAAAGTGTTGCTAAAGGCCAAAAAAGTGTTGCTAAAGGCCAAAAAAGTGTTGCTAAAGGCCAAAAAAAGGCTATGGCGACTCTTTTTCGGGGTTGCAATATTTTAAAATGATATAATATATATATATATATACATATATAATGATTTGTTAAGTTTTATAAATGACGTAACTAATATTATTAACTTTTAAAAATAAATTAAATATATATTTCAATTATTATATCATTTTTATGTTAATTATTAATTAGTTAAATTAAAAAATCATCTTTAATCATCTATGTCATTTTGGTAACACATTTTGACTATACCGCAAGATCAAAAAATAGGGGTTGCGATAGACATGGGTTTAAAAGGCTATTATTACACTTTTGTTTGCAACCCTAGCGTGAACGGTTGCGGAATCCAATCTATGGCGTAGTGGTACTAACAATTACATAGCTCTACTTTCACATCAGCAGCTACCATCATCTTTTCATGATATTCAGGATTTTCTCCTTCTATGTCCAATTGGATATGCTCTCACAAATTCTGTTAAGGTGTCATACAGGGCTGTCATGCAGGTCTGGAATACAGCAGTGGTAAATTCAATACATACTGGCTTTTCTTTTGAGTATAAGGACCAAAGATATGAAGTTGATGCTGACATTCTACTTCAAGCCTTGAGATTGCCTACTCTTGATGGTGCTCCTGATACTCATACCAATGAGTAGCTGTTTGATATGCTAAGGACTTTAGGCTATCAAGGAGAAATCACAACCATTGGAAAACTGCTCAGAACCAAACTGAAAAGAGAGGGGAACTTTTTCTTTGACTGCATCAGTAGATGTTTCTTAAATAAGACAACAAAATTTGATGTTCTTCCATCCACTTCACTGAGAATTGGGTACTCTCTTCTTAACTATGGTAATTTTGATTATGCTAATACTATATTACAGTTTATAATTGCTAAGATAGCAGATGCTTTAGGAGTAATACGGTATACAAGATTTGTACAACTGATTTTCACTTATCTATACCCTAATGATATTTTTGATGATGATGAATTACTCCCTATTTTTCAAAATTCTAAAAAAGCAATCACCGATCATATCAAAAGGGATGAAAAGAATAAATTTTCAGGATCACCCTTTCTTCCTACAGAGGTCGGGAAGTTTCTGTTGATAAATAGACCTACTCCTACATAAGTGCCTAAAAATCCTGATGCTGGCACTTCTGTCACAGTTCCTGATGCTAAGAATCAAAAAGTCACCCATCTTGTTTCTAACCCAAGCATTTCTTCTTCCAAATAGCAAACACAACAAGCCTCTAAATTAGCCTCATTTGCTGTCTCTCAAAAAATATCAGTTGTAACAAAGAAAAGGCTGTTTAAGAAATCCGTCACATCTTGATAGAAAGCTAAACAAGTCTCACTAGGTGAGAATGAGAAGAAAGAAGACTGCTTTCCAATCAGGAAAAGAAGACTGATCATTCAAGAAGATTCTGAATCAGATGATCAGATGCCAATAGGGTCCTTGCCAAAAATTAAGAAGTCCATTGATCAAAATCCTTATGACTTGATTGACACTACTGGAATCAAGGAGCCAACTACTAATGCTAGTGCTTTGCTTGACAAGCTTCCAGTAATTGAAGCAACTGCTGAACATAAGAAAACTTCAAAGAGTTGGTTGAAAAGAAGGAGTGAATAAGTAGTTGGATATATCAGAAAGAAGAAGAAGACTCGGCCTCTTGACAAGGATGTTAGTATAAAAGAAACTACGTCTCAAAGGGATTTAGAAACTGCAACACATCCAGTCACAGAAGAACCATCTTCTCAAAGGGAAGATGCAAACACTGAGGCTGCACAAATCATTGTTAATATTGCTCAGAGTGATCTTTTTGCAGACTCTGTTCAACTACTTCAGGAAAAACAAACTCATTTGGAGATATTGTCAAGAGTGGATGCAATCATTAATGATCCTATTTTTGAGAAGAACACACAAGAACCTTCACCAACCATTGCTGAAGCAGTTCACATATCTCAGACTCCACAAGAACCATCAGTTCAAAGTACTGATACTGGTCTTTCAACATCTCCTGACAGATCAAATCCTGAAGATGCATCAGCTCCTACTGAGAATCATCCTTCACCTGCACTAGCTACAATTGATGATCCATTACTAGTTGCTAGTTTGAAAAAGCATCCTGATGTGTTGTTTGTTCCTCCAATTTCATCACTTCCACTTGAGGAATCACCTTCAGGTGTTGTTAACTTCTCATATATTCTCATGTTTGTATGATTATAAATAGTCTCTTATTGAGGTTACCTCTATTTATATGAAAAGCATACAACTTTTCTCAGCCATCTCTTATTTTTTGCTATATGTGTGATTAAGCCTTTCTGTGAGACTTTGTGAAAATAAAAAAAATATATTTTGAGTGGCAGTCTCCTGTATTGGCAAAAGGAGAGGTAGTTTTGAGACAAGAATCCTATAAGTTTTTCTTTACTTATAAAGTTTCTTCTGTGAGAATAATATTACTCTTAAAATTAATATATATTGTGTGAGAAGTGATAAGATCACTTGAAAAGAACAGAGATGTTACTATGTTTCTGTTTCAGCATCACATCAGCCACATGCATCTCTTGCAAAGAATCTGGATAAAGGCAAGGTAATTCTGCCGGATTCTACACATTCTTCTGATGGCTTTTCCGACTCTGACAATGATAGTGATGACGATGGTCAGGATGCTACTCAGCTTAGGTCTGCAATTGATGCATCCAATATTGGTTCTTCTTCGCACTTCACTGAACATCCTTCTTATTACAATTCTGATGTTGAGTATTTCAGACAGACATAATGGGATTATAAATGGAGACATGCAAATTTTTCTATCTCATCTGCTGTTGGCCTGTAACACATTCATCGTGCCTATGATGAAATTTAAACTCCTGATCTGAAGTTGTATCTTAAAGCCACAACTATTTCCGTTAAAGGAAATCACTCTGAACTTGATGAAATAAAGAAGTCTCATGCTGGTGTCAAAGAGAAAATTGTTGGATTTTTGCTTCACACACCTGACTCAGCTGAAATCAAAAGTGTGAAAAATACCATCAAAGATGTTAATAAATCTCAAGACAGCATGGCCTCTAGACTTTCCTTCTTGGAAGTTAAGGTTTCTTTTATAAGTGACAAACTGGATGCTCTATTTTCTTTTATAAATACTGATGCCAAAAAGGGGGAGAAGATAGCTGCTACAAAATGTACACCAGATTCTATTCAGATAAAGGATAAATATATTGATGATGATGGTGATAAGAATAATCCAGTTACAGATCTTCAAATTGCTTCTACTGCTCAACAACTTCAACATTCCAAGAATAATGATTCTTCAGGATAAAGGAAGTCTACTGGTGCTTATAAAGCCAGGGACAAGACTATTGCTGGTGCTCATGAGGATGATGACGTTAAAATCTCAAATTTAGCAGAAGCTAATGGGATGTTATTTCCTTACAGACATAAGGAAACAGGTGAAGAGAACAAAGACAAGAAGTTTGAGCAAATGAATGCTAGGAGTGCTGTTGGGTATATAACCGGAGAATTTCTTGATCTAACACCTGAAGAAGCAGTTATGCAACAAAAGGAGCTTTTGGCTCAAATTGAAGATGAAGCTAACACTTCTAAAGGAAAAGGAAGAAGATGTGGTAGATCTGCAAGAGTAAGAGGAAGAGGAAGAGGAAGAGGTGGAAGAACTTCTGGATCAAGGCAAGTAACTGCTTTAAACTCTACTTTTCTGAATTTTCTATCCAGAGAAGGTTATGTTTCTATACAAGGAAATGAAGAAGATAAAGAGGTTCAGAATCCAGAAGAGTTGATTATACCAAGGAAGAAAAGATCAACCACTCACATTGATCAAGATGATACAGCAAATAAAAATGTAACTCCTGATGCAGACACAAATCCTGAGATAAAAGTAGATCCTGATGCTGTGAACCTGATAACTAATTTTAACTCTGATGAAAAAGTGATCAAAGCATTAAATGAGTCAGCTTGAATATGTGTCAGCTGGGTTAAAAGATTATATCTTAAAACAGGAAGATGTTGATAAGTCCATCAAGAAGCCTTTTTGGGTGGTATACAATGAAAAACTGAAACTTATCAAATCTCGAACCAGAGCAGGCATTGGTCATTCCAGCACGGAGATCTTAGAATCTGATCAGCTTGATACAGATACTCTGACTAGAAAATTTTGGTGAAAGAATTTCTCCTTCACATCTTAAGAAAGTTGAAGTTGTGAAGATTGTTCATAGAAAGATAAATGATAATGATATCAGAGAAGATATTCTGTACTTTTTCAGAGATGGTAAAGTAAAAAAGCTTTACATTATAGCAACTCTTAATGAAGACTGTCACAGAATTGAAATACATTCACTATCTTCTTAGAGTTGAGAACAAAGTCACCAGAAACTGGTCTTCTATGATACTTGAAATGATCAGAAGAAGAGTCATGACAAAAGATGATAAATACAATGGTCATTATGTTCCTAAGTACAGTACTTATATTGGTCAAGAAATGCCGATCAAAAAGGGAGCTGCAGTGCTACAAGTTTTTCTCAACAGTCCTCAGTTATCCTTCAGTCCTGATCATGAAGATGTCAATTTAAGCTTTATGTTGATTGGTGATCTTGAGATAAGCTAAAGTTCAATTTCTAAGTTAAGGTCAGCTATCTATCAGCTTGGAGAAGACACTGAAGAGAAGAGAGAGTTGAAGAAAAAGCTTGTTAAAGTCCTACGAGACAAGGTAGAAAAAAGATTAAAGAACTTTCTTGGAACAACTGTCAGTTATCTGAAGATACTGAAGTAAGCTTAACTCCTTGTACATTTTGTAGAATGGTTTTGGCATCATTGAGAATGGAATTTATGCTTCATTGCATTAAGCATAAATTGGGGGAGATTGTTACATATTGAATTATCAATTATCAGAAGAAATTCAGGATGTGGCTGTACGGATGTCATCAGGATCTGATGTACCGTCAGGATTTGGTATGTCATCAGGATTTGTATGACATCAGTATTTGAAGAAAGTCAGCATTAGAAGATTTGTTATGTTCCTTATAATATGGAGCAGATATATGTTACGTCTGAGAGATAGGACTTTATCTGTTTAGTTTAAGATAATATCAATTTCAGTTAGTTTTTAATAATCCATATCTTAGATTAATCTGTTGTAGTTGTATAGTATATAAACACAGTTTAGGTCATCACTTAGTGAACAACACTCGAGGATCATTCGACCTAGCAGCTCTCAAGAACATCAGTATTTCTTGTGAGGATTTCGTAACAGTTTTTATCAGATATATAAAAAGCTGTTATATTTTATTACTTGTTCGAAATATTTATACAGTTGTATCCAAGCCCCCTTAAATAATTGTATCTTTACTGGGCAACAATATTTTTAAATACAACTATACAAATGGATATATACGGAAATAGATGGATGCAAACATTTGAATTAAATATTGTATTTATATATAAAGCTATTTATTTTTTAAGTTTGTAAGAATACCTGAGTAATAGTTTTCTTATACTCAGCAAAGATTGTCGCAACTATACTAAACGCCACTCGAGTGTATTCGCCCCAAGATATGTCCTCTTTCTGTATCACTTTTGTTGCCAATTGCTCAATATGATCTTCAATCTCTACACGAGCTGCAGAATCATCACTGTCATATGCATGAACAATAATAGCGGCATTTCCCACTACATGTTGTAGCAAAATTGGGGATAGGTTTGCACCACGAGTAGAGGTCAAACGCGAGTTTCGCTGCATTATTAATTCATCACCACTATATATATATCTGATAAATTCACCCGACCTCCCATAAATAATTTGTTTTTCTTGTGAGCATGAGTGCCAAGCTCTTTTGAGAGTGAACATGCCACCTCTGCCTCAGCTCGTATGCGTTTATCTGTTTGCTTCGTTCATACAATGATTATACATATAGTCCTCCCATCCTTTCACTAGCAAAGCCTAAAAATTTAAAATATAAAGATCAAATAATGTTAGTTATAACTACTACTAATTCCTAAATGTGAGTTATCATGATTTTCTATTAAACCATGAACTTCAAAGAAAATAATTGAAGATTTAAATATAATGCAGAAAAACAATGGAAAGTTAAATTGAATTGTTGAGAAATAGAGCACAATAAAGAAAATAGGACTTTGTTAATGCAGAATAATAGAGAAGAATGCTGAAAAAGCAACAGGTAATTTGTGCAAAAAAATATAGGAGAAAATAAAATAGTTTTAGTGCATAGATATTCGAAAAATGCTGAATAACATAACATGTTATTGTCTGCTGGTGTAAATTCTTGTAAGTTGTAAATTGTAGTACTGTTCTTGTGCTTGTTTTAAAGATGTTGATATATTTTACCTTATGAGTTTTTAATGGGAAACCTTGTAGCACCAAAACAGCTACTTAGACAAGAAAAAAGTCGCTAGTGTCTACTACCTAGAATAGTAAAGCAGGGAAATTTTGGTAAGACTCGAATAAATTTCATTTTTGAATAAGGGAATGTGGTTGTACACGTATTTATGATATGAACTTGTTTATAACTAAAAGTTATTATTTAGAGAGCAAAATTCTGTTGAACTGTAATTCCCATTCTATATTGTTTGATCAATTTGACAAACACAGACTTATATGTTGCTATATATTGTGCTCAGAAATCAACTTGCTCAAGCATGCATTTCATATTCTACACACTTCTCTCCTTACAAGTTAAAATATATATTTTAATAAGGCCTGATGTAAGCAGTTGATAAAAACACATACCCGCGGTTAGCTGCGTCCAAAAAGTACCCTTTTGATTTTTTTTCTAGTGGTTAACCGTATATATCAAATGGTGTTGCTCAAATAATTAATTATAAATATTAGTAGGTGTGTCATTTTAACTAAGTGAGTTCAAGTATTTTTTTTGGTGAAAATTTTTTGGAATAATTACTTAACAAATAAAACTTTATATATGTAGATTAAAAATTTTGACAAAAAAAACATTAACTTTTAGATTTAAATTTTCACTCACAATTTTAATTCAAAACCATAAATTTTCAAAGTGTACACATTTTAAAATTTTAGAAAATTAAATTTTATTTAACGAAAGCACAATTAAAATTATTTAATACATCATTTCCAAAAAAAATTATTTAATACATATTTTATAATTAGTGCCACATTTTATTAGATTTACTCATCATTAGAACATTTTTTGTGAGTAACACAACCTAAAAATAACACATAGGTACGGGATCTAGGTTTCAAAATATACTTTTCAATCACACACTTATGCAAGTTTTATACAATAACATAAAATTCAAGAATTATTTTAAAATATTTTTAACAAATATTTTAAGCCAAGTAAACATTATATTATTTGGGTGCAAATTTTGTGAATAATTACAATCTAACTACCAATAAATCCCAAAATACATAACAATTAAAAGTTTTGATTAAAAGAACATAAATTTTACATTTAAATAGTCACTCTCATATTCTTCACCACAATATTTTTTCAAAAAATATATGTTTCCAAAATTATAAAACTTTAATATTATTTCACTATAACATGGTTAAAATTATTGAGTACATAATTTTATAATAAGTACCATATTTTATTATTAGATACATATTTACAAAACCTAAAAATAACTGTAAAAAAATAAAAAAATATGCTTTTATGTATTGAAAACCTAAAACATAAATCAAAATAAGACACCCCTAATTAACATTATATAATTAAATATTTAAAACCTTCATTTTACATATAAGTTATTATGTAATTTACAACCACACATATGTGAATTTTATAAATCACATCAAATTTGACAAATGCCAACTAAGCATTATATTATATTATTTGGGTATAAATTTGTGACTTATAAAATATAAAATGCCTAAATTTTTTTTATACATTCAGAGTAAAAGTTTTAAATAAATAAACAAACATAAATTTTTACATGTAAATACGAACTAACACTTTTCACTTTTTTTTATCAAAGCATCATAATTTCTCAAAAAATACCGGATTTTAATGTTTAAAACAATTTACTATTAATGAACTCAAGCACAATTAAAATTATTTAATACATAATTTTATAATAACTACTGCATTTTATTAGCTACACAACCTAAAAATATCACAATGTAAACATACTAAAAAATAAAAGAAATTAGAAATATGTATTGAAAATATTTACAATCAAATTTAACCTAGTAATAGTTTAGTGTTTTAGAGAAAAATATTTCATTAAAAAATACATATTAAGTATAAAATTTTGATTTAATATTTAAAAATTTACATATTTAAATATAAATATTTTAATTAAATTAATTAACAATTGGCATGAACTCCTAAAAGAAGACAAAAACCTTTAGACCATAAATTATTAATCCCTACTTGCTATAAAATTGAAATTCAAGTAGGCAAATAACTATTATTTAAAACTATCATTTTATCCTCAATCATTTAGTCCAAAAAATTATAAATTATAAATTAACTTTTATACACCAAATATAAAGAATAATAAAAAAAATTATATACTTATTTTTCTTATTATATTTACCCAAATTATTATTTCATAATAACACACAAGTACACAAACAACTATTTTTAAAATTATAGCTTAAATTTAACCCTACATATCAAGAAATTATAAATTTAAATTTTTTATTAAAAACCCAAATATATTAAATGGTAAGAAATAATTGTATTTAGATTTTAGTTATTATATTTACCATGTTAGTTGAAATTTTATTTCAATAATAATATCATTATCCATAATACAATTTAAATTTTATCTAATTAATTTCAAATCATTTTCTTAATACTCAATAAGTGATTCATTATATTTACTCTTTTATAACATATTTAAAACACTTAACATGACTTATAACTAAGTTATATCTATTCCTCATTTTAGCACGAAAAATACTTTGAATTCTTGTTTAATGCATTAGCCACCTAGAGAGAATCAGTTTCAATCACAACGTGCTGCTCAGTTGATATTCCTTCCATCCAAATCAACCCCTCATGAACACCTAGAGCCTCAGCCTCAAGGGCTGTCACTATTCCACTTATTTTCATATTTTTGCCAGCAATAAACTAACCTGCATTACCGGTGAGGACCATTCCAATTGAGAACAATGTATCTCCCTCATACAATGAAGCATCCACATTGAGTTTAGTCCATCATGCTTCTGGTTTTTCCCATCTGACTTCTACCAGCGTTTCCGTATTTCCAGGCCCTCGGTCATAAGCTTGTTTTCTCCTTTGCGCGTCCTACCATTCAAATTATAGTATCTCGGGCAATCAACTTAGACTCCCACACTTTTTTATTACGACCAAACCAGATACCCCATAGAACCTTAGCAATAGTAGTCAGAGTTTCTGCTGTGCCATTGCTTAATTTCTCCAGAAGCCATTGGGGTGCATCCTCCACTGCGATCATATCTTTAACCAAGCCAGCTTCTTCCCAGCATTTCTTCATTGGGATTAAACTGCTATCGTATTTAAACTGATATAATAGATATATGAGACTGTATAGAACACAAGAGAGAAAACAAAAGAAAAGACATATTATTTCTGATGATTAGAGAACAGAACTCAGTACATTCAAATATACAAGCCAACAGTCAGCTACTGAACGTGCAAAAAACTAGAGCTGCAAACCAGCAACAGACTCCTACTAAACCTCCACACTATTCCCACTTATTCATTTTGTTCCTGGAATTACTGAACAGACCAAAGACTTATTCTTTGTGAGGTAGATGTGGCTTAACAGCTACTAAAATAAATATATTAATAACTAAATTTAAGATTATTCCAACATTCACCCCCATAATCTTAAATTTACGAAGCACATTCTCTTCGCCTGTGATGCACTTCTCACCACCATCAATTTTGATGCACTTTCTCATCAAAAACACTTTGGAGCACTTCTCTCCAAAAACACTTTGGAGCACTTTCTCTCCACAACTCCAAAGGAGTGGTTCTCCCTCGATCAATTGTGCCATCCTTTCTTCATCATTCTGAAATCTATATTTTTTTGCCAGATGCCCATATTTTTTACATTTATAGCACTGTGGCTTTCCTTTGTACCAGCAGTCTTTTTCTTCATGTCCCATCTTATGACAATGGTTGCATTGAACTTTGTTGCCTGTGCCTTTTGAGGATGAAGCTTTAGCTAATAGCAGTCCCACATTTTTTCCTCCAATTTCTTCCTCCCTCATTGATCTCCTTTGGTCCACGGCGTGAAGTGAATTGATCAATTCTGAAACAGTTAATTTCGAAAGGTCTTTAGTATATTCAAGTGAGGAAATTTTAGTTTCATACCTCTCAGGAAGAGTCACTAAAAGTTTGTCGACAACTCTTTGACTTGAGAAATCTCCACCCAGTAGTTTGATTTGGTTAACAATGGACATCAACCTACTCCCATATTTCTTGACGCCTTCATTATTTTTTATTCTCATCATCTCAAACTCTCTATTGAGGTTCAGAATTTGCGTCAGTTTGGTTTGTTGGTTGCCTTCAAATTCTTCCTTAATTTTTCTCCATGCTTCTTTAGGAGTATCACAACCCATAATAGTTGT
Source organism: Apium graveolens (assembly GCF_009905375.1). Lineage (NCBI taxonomy): Eukaryota > Viridiplantae > Streptophyta > Magnoliopsida > Apiales > Apiaceae > Apium > Apium graveolens. The sequence goes on from NC_133654.1 coordinate 117,091,395, forward strand.
AAAGATATCTTCCGACACAGCCGAATGTAGACATGAAAGTGCCTTTGCTTCTCTTGCCACTTCTTCATCACATTTTTTGATTTGGGCTGCCCACAAACTCATAGCTTTTAAATATGATTTCATTTTGATAGCCCATGAATTATAATGATCTTTTTTGAATAATGGAATAGAGACGAAGAAATTGTTTGATGCCATGGAAAATATTAAGGATAATATATATATGTATATGTGTATTTTTATAAGAGTTTTATAAGCCCTGGATCATATGGCTCTGATACCAGTATTGGGATGAAACTGCTATCGTATTTAAACTGATATAATAGTTATATGAGACTTTATAGAACACAGGAGAGAAAGCAAAAGAAAAGACATATTATTTTATGATGATTAGAGAACAAAACTCAATACATTCAAATATATAAGCCAACACTCAGCTACTGAACGTGCTAAAAACTAGAGCTACAAACCAGCAATAAACTCCTACTAAACCTCCACACTACTCCCACTTAATCATTTTGTTCCTAGAATTACTGAACAGACCAAAGACTTATTCTTTGTGAGGTAGATGTGGCTTAACAGCTACTAAAACAAATATATTAATAACTAAATTTAAGATTATTCCAACATTCTTAGCATAATAGCAGTCAAAGAATACATGTAATAATTTCTCCTCATCAATTTGGCACACAGGACGTGTAATTGAACATAATACTCCTTTATTCCTTAAAAGATACCTGATAGGTAAGTTATTCCTGCAGAACCTGCACATGAAAATCTTGATTTTATGAGGCAAATCAAGATTCCAGAGCCTATTCCATCCCATCCTCTCGATTCAACTACAGCGGTCACGTCTCCATTACGGTCGTACCAAAAGTGATATCCAGATTTAACAGAATACTTGCCATCAGCAGTAGCCGTCCATGCAACTCTGTCTTTGACTTGGTTTTGAGGAATTCGAGGTTGCAGAATACACGTGACGTCGTCATCGTAAAAAGTTTGGCGTATCTTATGCTCGTCCCACTCTTTAGAATTAGAACGGAAATATGCACTAACTTTATCCGTTCTGACACTATTAACATGATGATTCTCCACACAGAAATTTCTTTTTCCCCGTAGCCATTGATCACTGAAAATATTGATGTCATTTCCATCTCCTAAAACCCACTTGAATCCTTTACCTAACTCTTCTTTAGCCTTCCATAATCCGGTCCATATAAAGCTTGAGTTAGAACCTTTTTTCGCTATCAGCAAGTGGCCATCATGAAAGTATTTAGCTTTGTAGATTCTAGTGACCAGAGCATTAGGATTTGACATAAAATTCCATACATGTTTCCCTAGTAAAGCCAAGTTGAATCCAGTAAGACTCCTGAAACCCATCCCCCCTTTACTTTTTGCCATGCACATTCTCTCCCAAGCAAGCCATCGAACTCGTTTATTGTTGCTAGACTGCCACCAGTACCGGTTCATCATTCTTTCAATTTCTTGACTTAAGAATTTCGGGATTAAAAAATAAGACATGTAGTAAGAAGGTATTGACTGAGCAACATTCTTGATCATGACTGTTTTACCCGCTCGTGACAAAGTTTTATTACTCCATCCTTGAATTCTCTTCCACACTCTTTCTTTTAAAAAACTGAAGACCCGTTTCTTTGATCTCCCAACCAATAAAGGCAGCCCCAGATATTTGCTGTCTCCCAACGCATTCGAAACCCCCAGAATATCCGTTATCTCCTTTTATTTGTCATGCCTAACATTCGCACTGAAAAATATCCCTGACTTCTGATAATTGATCGCTTGTCCTGAATAATACTAAGAAGAATTTAACAGCCTTTTAACAGTGTCAGTTTCCTCCTTCGAGGCTTTGAAAAACATGAAACTATCATCAGCGAACAGGAGGTGAGTTACAGCTGGTGTTAGTGGACTGATTTTGCATCCATGTACATGCCCTGCTACTGCAGCTTCGTTAATATAATGAGACAACCCCTCGACGCATAGGAAAAAAAGGTAAGGAGATAATGGATCTCCTTGCCGTAAACCTCTGTTAGGAGTTATAGGGCCTACTAATGAACCGTTGAAGCACACCTTATATTGCACTGTAGTCACACAAAGTAGCATCCAACGAATCCACTTATCAGAAAACCCCATTACTTCCATTCTGTGTCTCAAAAAAGACCAATCAACGCAGTCATAAGCCTTACTTATGTCTAGCTTTAAGGCCACCTCTCCATCATTTCCAGACTTTTTCAGTTTCATGTGATGAATGATCTCAAAGGCCTTTATAGTATTCCTTCATCATCTCACACATCGCATCATGGTTATCAATCAAGTCCCCCGCATCATTTTTCAAATGAGCAATATGATTGAGTTTCTTTCTCGATGATGCCTGGGCATGAAAAAATTTTGAGTTAGTGTCTCCTTCCGTAAGCCAAAAAGCCTTTGCTCTTTGCTTCCAATATTGTTCTTCATGAAGCAATAAATCATTAAACTGATCTCTTTCCTCGAAATACTTTTTGACACCATCTTCATCTTCTCCATTAACAAGCTCATTCAGAACCTCTTTCTGTTTTCTGACTTTTTCTCTAAATTGGTGAAAGAAATTCCTTCCCCAGTTTGCCATAAAAGAAGAAACCGAAATAAGATTTGGTAGTAGATGAGTTGGAGATAAACCTTTCCAGAACATTGACACCTCTTCATGAAAAGTTTGCTCTTTTAACCACGTATTTTCAAATCGAAATCGGAACTGTTTTCTAGAAAAAGAGAAAGCTGCAAGGTCTAGTTTTATAGGATCATGATCAGAGTGAGTTTTGTGGATTACAGAGAGATTACATATGAGAAATTTATGCCACCATGTGTCCGTTGCAAAAGTTCTATCAAACCTCTCCCGCACATAATTCGGGGTGCCTTTGCTCTTTTCCCAAGTAAACTCGCCTCCAGTAAGAGCAAGTTCAGAAATAGAACAATCTTCAATAGTTGATCGGAACCCATCAAAGAGAGCTTGAGGATGAGGGTGAATCCCCTTTTTATCAGTGACATACAACATGTTATTAAAGTCTCCGAATATGCACCAGGGGATCTGATCCTGCCCTGCTAAGTCCCTTAAAAAATTGCAAGATTCCTGTCGACGAAAATACACTTGACATCGTCATCGTAAAAAGTTTGGCGTATCTTACGCTCGTCCCACTCTTTAGAATTAGAACGGAAATATGCACTAACTTTATCAGTTCTGACACTATTAACATGATGATTCTCCACACAGAAATTTCTTTTTCCCCGTAGCCATTGATCACTGAAATTATTGATGTCATTTCCATCTCCTAAAACCCACTTCAGTCCTTTACCTAACTCTTCTTTAGCCTTCCATAATCCGGTCCATATAAAGCTTGAGTTAGAACCTTTTTTCGCTATCAGCAAGTGGCCATCATGAAAGTATTTAGCTTTGTAGATTCTAGTGACTAGAGCATTAGGATTTGACATAAAATTCCATACATGTTTCCCTAGTAAAGCCAAGTTGAATCCAGTAAGACTCCTGAAAACCATCCCCCCTTTACTTTTTGCCATGCACATTCTCTCCTAAGCAAGCCATCGAACTCGTTTATTGTTGCTAGACTGCCACCAGTACCGGTTCATCATTCTTTCAATTTCTTGACTTAAAAATTTCGGGATTAAAAAATAAGACATGTTGTAAGAAGGTATTGACTGAGCAACATTCTTGATCATGACTGTTTTACCCGCTCGTGACAAAGTTTTATTACTCCATCCTTGAATTCTCTTCCACACTCTTTCTTTTAAAAAACTGAAGACCCGTTTCTTTGATCTCCCAACCAATAAAGGCAGCCCCAGATATTTGCTGTCTCCCAACGCATTCGAAACCCCCAGAATATCCGTTATCTCCTTTTATTTGTCACGCCTAACATTCGCACTGAAAAATATCCCTGACTTCCGATAATTGATCCCTTGTCCTGAATAATACTAATAAGAATTTAACAGCCTTTTAACAGTGTCAATTTCCTCCTTCGAGGCTTTGAAAAACATGAAACTATCATCAGCGAACATGAGGTGAGTTACAGCTGGTGTTAGTGGACTGATTTTACATCCATGTACATGCCCTGTTACTGCAGCTTCGTTAATATAATGAGACAACCCCTCGACGCATAGGAAAAAAAGGTAAGGAGATAATGGATCTCCTTGCCGTAAACCTCTGTTAGGAGTTATAGGGCCTACTAATGAACCGTTGAAGCACACCTTATATTGCACTGTAATCACACAAAGTAGCATGCAACGAATCCACTTATCAGAAAACCCCATTACTTCCATTCTATGTCTAAAAAAATATCAATCAACGCGGTCATAAGCCTTACTTATGTCTAGCTTTAAGGCCACCTCTCCATCATTTCCAGACTTTTTCAGTTTCATGTGATGAATGATCTCAAAGGCCTTTATAGTATTCCTTCATCATCTCACACATCGCATCGTGGTTATCAATCAAGTCCCCCGCATCATTTTTCAAATGAGCAATATGATTGAGTTTCTTTCTCGATGATGCCTGGGCATGAAACAATTTTGAGTTAGTGTCTCCTTCCGTAAGCCAAAAAGCCTTTGCTCTTTGCTTCCAATATTGTTCTTCATGAAGCAATAAATCATTAAACTGATCTCTTTCCTCGAAATACTTTCTGACACCATCTTCATCTTCTCCATTAACAAGCTCATTCAGAACCTCTTTCTGTTTTCGGACTTTTCTCTAAATTTGTGAAAGAAATTCCTTCCCCAGTTTGCCATAAAAGAAGAAACCGAAATAAGATTTGGTAGCAGATGAGTTGGAGATAAACCTTTCCAGAACAATGACACCTCTTCATGAAAAGTTTGCTCTTTTAACCACGTATTTTCAAATCGAAATCGGAACTGTTTTCTAGAAAAAGAGAGAGCTGCAAGGTCTAGTTTATAGGATCATGATCAGAGTGAGTTGTGTGGATTACACAGAGATTACACATGGGAAATTTATGCCACCATGTGTCCGTTGCAAAAGCTCTATCAAGCCTCTCCCGCACATAATTCGGGGTGCCTTTGCTCTTTTCCCAAGTAAACTCGCCTCCAGTGAGAGCAAGTTCAGAAAGAGAACAATCTTCAATAGTCGATCGGAACCCATCAAAGAGAGCTTGAGGATGAGGGTGAATCCCCTTTTTATCAGTGACATACAACATGTTATTAAAGTCTCCGAATATGCACCAGGGGATCTGATCCTGCCCTGCTAAGTTCCTTAAAAAATCGCAAGATTCCTGTCGACGAGCTCTTTCTGGAAATCCGTAGAAGCAAGTTAATCTCCAAACATGGAGATTTCTTTCCATTACATGAACATCAATGTGATTTGAGGAAGAATTCACAATCTTACAGCTAAAATTATTCCTCCAAAAAACTGTCAGGCCACCTCCTCGACCAACTCTATCTACAGCAAAGTAATCTGCAAAGCCAAACTTCAAGCATAATTCTGCTCTACTATCACCTGTTACTAAAGTTTCTGACAAAAATAACAAAGCGGGTTTATGAGACTAAATTAAGTCCCCGAGAATCCGAACTGCGCAAGGGTTCCCCATCCCCCGACAGTTCCAGCTTAACAGAATCATTGCGGCTGGCTAGCTTGCTTAGTAAGCTTAGCTAAAACATGATGAGAGGATGCTGGACAATCCGTTTCAGAAAGAACAGCTTCCGTATGTGTACCCTTTATGATTTTCGAACTATCATTTGTATCCATTGCATTGTTTGATGTTGGCCCACTTCTCCTTCTCTTCCTATATTCTATATTCAGCCCACTACTTTTCTCCTCCTCAGGCCCAATATAATAAATTGAATTTTGGATAACTCCCGCTAATACATATGGTGATATCTGACTTTCCGCATACACAGGATTTCTAACCATAATTGGACCAGAATCCCTTGAAACTCGTCTTACAGTTTTTTTTTATTTTGTCCTCCTGAATTCTCACCCGTGAAACCTGGGCCGTCATTATCTCCCCCCATTTTCGCCTCCCAATCCGTATCTCCCTCTTCCTCAGCCACTTGCTCGTCCCCTATCCGGCCACCCTTCTCGGAGGCGCCCTTAGCCAGACACCCCACTCCCTAGCCACTTCATCTCCCCTTTTGTCCATGAATCTCCTACAGAATCTCTCAGTATGTGTTACAAGTCCACACGAAAAGCAGAAATCTCCGAGTCTTTCATATTTACAAGTAACTGTAAATTCCGAACCATCTTTTCTTTTAATTTTCTTTATCTATTCTTCTTCTTGTCTTTAAATTTTTACCCAACTTTTCATAACCTAAAGTTATTTTACATTTATAAAGATATATTTTGCCTACCAATTTCAACCTATATTATCTCTCTATATTAAACAATATTTTTTAGTTTTTTAGGAAAAAGTAATGTATTCTCATCATTTCTATTATAATTTAAATAATATATTTGTAATTGTTATTCTGAATTGGTTCTCCATATTACTACATAGCCTATTATCTCAAAAGAAACGTTGACTGCCAATTTTTGAGAAACTGATTATTTGGAGAATTAAGATGTCGCATACACTTTCAATGATGATGGCTCCCCTACTTTAGACATGCCTAGAGATATTTTTTATTCAAATGAGAAATTAGTTTAATGATATTTTGGTGATTAGTTGCTGGAATAAAAACAAGGATGGTTTGGCCAACACTAGGTCGTAGAATCCATCTATTTCTTTTATAATATTGAAAAATTTACAAATAAAAAGATTAAATATTCTTTTCCAATAATATTTTTATAATCATCTACTTTACATGTTAGCTTTTATTACTATTTGTAGTAAACTACCAAAATCAACCGGGAATCATTATTCATGTCTTACCCAGAGATGTGTTTCCAAGTTTGTTTATGGTGGTTGAATATGTATAATTACTCCTTAAGGAAGAATACTAAGGTTTCATTACTCCTTATCAAGTGTCAACTTATACCTCTCATATAAGTGTCTACTGTATTGTACTTAGTTAGTTATATGGATCGAGCGTTAACTGTTGGAAAACAAGTTACACAATTAGGTTAGGGTTTTCATACGCATGCAAACCAGGTCTATCTATAAATCAGGCACTACAAAAAATCTGATCTTTACCTACCACTACAAGAAATATGCCCATTTGCGACGAAATTTTTACACTGCAAATCGTCGCAATTGGGCCAATTGCGACGAAAAATATTCGAAGTTTTTGCTCAAGTCTTAAGTTCAAATTTTCATCACAAGTAAACATTTCGTCATAAGTATCAATTTTGTCACAAATATGCATTTCGTCATAAGTAACCATTTTGTCTTAAGTAACCATTTCGTCATAAGTACCAATTTCGTCACAAAGTTAAGAAAAACGTCGCAAGTTAGGGGAAGTGGAGCCCACTTTTAGCTGGCTAATAACTAAACTTCTGACGGTATATTCCGTCATTTATTCCTAATTTATTCCTAATTCACGTTATTAGTAATAAAATCATTTATCTGTATTTAGCATGTTACAATTTGTTGCTGCTCCTCAGCGGATAAACTAGGTCAGTCTCCATCTATTATTTAATTTTGATTTAAATATAACAATTCAAGTTATTTTTAAAGAGATGGATTGTCTTTTCTCCTGAGTTAGATGTGAACAAGTATTACGGCATTCCAAGTGTTTGTAGGATTGTGTGAAAGAAAACTATGTATATAATTATTTTTTTATAAATAGTTCAATTTTCTAAATTAGTTTGATGATTATGGAAAGATTTTCATTTTTGATTCTTGACAAATATGTAAAGAAGTGTACTTGATAAACCCAAACAAAGATTGGTATTTTAGAGTGAACTTGGATCCCAGACCGCTGAATTCCAAATGAGAGAATGTGGCTACTCGAATTGTTAGTAGTTATAATCTTGCATAAGCTATTAAGGCCATGTTTGTTTAATGGTATTAAGGACGGGATAAGATTATAATCCCTTAAATTTTCCAATCCAATGTTTGTTTTGTAAAAAATTAGTGAAGAGTTATCCAAGGATTACAATCCTTTAAATTATCATATCACATGTTTGTTTTGTTGGAGTAGAGGATAGGACTATAATCCCATCTAATGCTTGGTGGGAGGAGGTATTATTTTATCCCCTCCTATAAGTCATCTTTTAAAAGATTATAATCCCCTCATTGTTATCCCATATGAAACAAACGTAGGATTGGAAAATTTAAAGGGCTATATTCCAATCCCAAGTACTATCCCACAAAACAAACATATGATAAAGTTTTAAAGGATTATATTTCAATCCTATACTTAATCCTTCCAAACAAACTTAGGATATGATTATTTAATCCACGGGACTAATTTTGATGGGATTAATTATCCTCGGATTATTATCCTGGGATTATAATCCCATGAAACAAATATGCCTAAGTGTGTTAATAGACTATGTCCTTGTAGATTTTTTTATTTGGAATTTAATAAGTTTTATTGCTCTAAAAAAATCACAAAACTTTTTTCAATACCAAAAGTAAATTAGGTTGGTTTAAATGTGAAGGACCTTAAGGTGTTTAATTATAAATTTGCTAACCATTTTTGAACGACAAAGAAAATGATATATGAGACAAGTTTACTTCTTTTGCATAAATATACGAGTCAATTTCTTTAAGAATTTAAGGAACTATAGAATACAACCAGATAAGTAATTATTAACATAACACTATCACAATATTGATATATATAAACAAAAGTGGGTTATTTAATATACTTACACTCCTGCTCCTTGAGAATCAATGGTCTAACAGTTGGTGAGGAACCACTCATATTATATTGAACTTTTTAGAGAATATGCAGATAGTTCAAACTTTAAACTCATTTTTGTTTTGATGTAAATTAAGAAAATAGGTGTTTTCCAAATAATGGAAATTTAAAGTGGCATCCTGATAAGAAATCTATAACCATAAATTGTGTGTTAAATCTCAGAAGTTTATGCTAAACGATTTCGAGTCTGAAGACTGTTGTGTTGGGAATAATAGTTAGAGGCACCTTAATTCTATTAAATCTCTTGTTTAATCTTTTGAAATATGTGATGTAAAAATCATAAATGTGTTTACTTAATGTCTTAAAAGAGTACATGTTATTCACTTCTATGTTATAAAGATTAATCAAGTGAGAAAATTGAGATCCATAAAAACTTCCTTTGTTTGTTATTTCCTTATCATTAAATTATATATTCTTGTCCAGTAGAAAAAGCATCCCTGACTGCCTAAATATTTAATTTAAAATAGAAAATCTAAATGTATTAAGTTGGCATTTGTTTTAGTTATGCTAATATTATTAAATGACACTGTATTCTGTGGACACAATGTTAGTTTTCTTTTTTCTTGTAACAAGTATACCAAATAACTTATTACTTCAACTCTTATACAATCAGGTCAGACATGGATCGATCATGGATAGATATACCAGATAAGTTATCTCCAGATTATGTGAATGGTATCACTGAATTTGTATCTGTGGCGGAGAAGCGTTTGGATGCTACATGGATGGTGTTATGTCCTTTTTGTCGATGTATGAATAAGAAATTATAAAACATTAATGTGATTAAGTTACACTTACTTTTCAATGGTTTTCTTGATACTTATAAGATATGCTATTATCACGGGGAACAAATTGATGAAATAGAAGATGAAATGTTTTTTAATCATGAGGATGCATATGTAGATGACGAACCTAATGACTTGGTTGTGGGACTTCATGACAATATTGGAAGTATGTATTTTAACATAGGCCCAACTAGTGATTTTGTTTACTAATCTTTATTTAATGCGAGCCACAAATATGATACCTTGTTCAAATCTCTACATAAGCCTTTGTATGGAAATTTTAAAGATTTTTCACTTTTAAGTACAGTGGTTAAGTTGATGAACATAAAGGTGCTTAACAAATTAACAGATAAAGCATTTGATGATATTCTAAACCTTTTTAAAGAAATATTGCCTGAAGGTAACCATTAATTGTCCAGAAATTTATAAGCAAACAAGAAAACTTCTATGTGAAGTGGGCTTAGGGTATGAGCAAATTGATGTTTGTCAGTATGATTGTGTTATATTTTATGGCGAGAATGCAAATTCCTTGGCATGTCCAGTGTGTAAGTCTAGTCGTTGTGTTCGAAAAAAAATTCCTCATAAATGACTTAGATGGTTCCCTATCAAGGATCGATTAAAGAGGTTGTGTAGCTCTAAACATACCTCTAAAGACATGCGATGGCACAAAGAAGTGCATAAAAATGAAGATGGGATATTGCGGCATCTTGCTGATGGAAAGGCTTGGAAACATTTTGATAGTGTGTATCTTGACTTTGCATTAGATTCCAGGAGTGTGCGAATGGGGTTATCATCAGATGGCTTTAACCCTTTTCCAATATGACATCAACCTATAGTTTATGGCATGTGATATTGATACCTTACAATATACCACCTTGGGCTTCTCCAAACGGGATAAACTACCTCATGTCTTTATTAATTCCAGGGCCAAAATCTCCAGAAAAAGACTATGATGTTTTCTTGAAGCCATTAGTTAAAGATCTATGGGATGGTATCGATGCATATGATTCATTTGGAAAGTGTAGGTTCAAATTTAGAGCTACAGTCATCTGGGCCATTATTGATTTTTCAGCTTATGCATATTTGTCTGGCTTGATCACAACTGGAAAATTAGTATGTCCTGTCTGTCTAGAAGATACAAGATCTGAAAGAATAACTGACAAACAATATTTTATGGGTCATCGATGTTATTTGAATATCAATCATTCCTGGAAAAGGAGCAAAGAATACGATGGATCTAGTGAGTTACGTGGGCCTCAAACTTTTAGTGGTGAAGATATTTTAAAACAGTTGCATGAAGTTCTGATTCGTACAACTGGTAAAGTACCAACTAATGTTCCGAGAAAAATAAAGCATGGGGGAACAAATTAAATTGGAGGAAAAAGATTATTCTATTTGACTTGCCATATTGGTCAACGCTTTTATTGCGTCACAATCTAGATGTGATGCATATAGAGAAAAATGTTTGTGATAACATTATAGGAACACAATTAGATATTGAAGGTAAATCAAAAGATAACTTAGAAGCCCGTAAAGATTTACAAGATTTAAATATTCGTGTAGAGCTTTGGTTGAAAAAGTCCAGCAATGATAAATTTGAAAAACCTCATGCCAGCTACACTTTGACGAAAGAAGAATGCAAAAGTTTTTGTAAATTCATTCGAAGTGTGAGAATACCAGATGGATATACTTCAAATATAAGTCGATGTGTAACTGATAATGACAAGTTAAGAGGGATAAAAACTTATTACGGTCATGTTTTGCTTCATAAGATATTACCAGTTGCCATACAACCCTTTCTTACTAAGAATATTCGAGGAACTCTAATTGCACTATGTCAATGTTTTCAAAAAATATGTGCCAAAACAGTGAGAGTTTCTGATATTAAGGAACTAAAGGAAGGAATTATAATAATCTTGTGTAAATTGGAGAAGATTTTCCCCTGCATTTTTCACCATAATGGTACACCTTTGCGTGCACTTACCAGATCAAGTTTTGCTAAGTGGTCCTGTTGTATTGAGATGAATGTTTGGTTCAGAACGTCACATAGGTTTATACAAGAGATATGTAAGAAATATGGCTCGACCAGATGGCTCAATTGCTCAAACTTTTGTTGTTGATGAAGCTATAAGCTTCTTGTCAAGATATATTTCAAACATAGAGACAAGATTTAAAAAACCTGAGCGCAACTGTGATTTACCTTCTCTAAATTATAGTATGGACATTTTGAAGTCAAATGTTCGTCCAGTTGGGGCTTCAAACCGCAGTTGTAAAACTCAGATTACCTGACGAGTAATCGGGGGAGTTTTTGGATTCAAATCTATTTCCGATGTGGCTTTGGTGTAATTGATTATAACTCTCTTTTTCACTTGACTCGGGTCAAATTCAGACAAAATTCAGATTACTCGAAAAAACTCGGATGACATGGAAAAATATGGTTTAAGTATTTATAGTGTTAAAATAATTGTAAAATACAAGCCAAAATTAAAAAATAAATAAAGTATTTATGTTGCATATCATTTGAAAACTATTACAAGTTTAATGCATACTAAAATTAAAAGTTATCACTAGTTTAATTTTTTTTGAGTTTTATATCTAAGTACTCTTTCAAGATACACAAAAATATAATGAATTATCTAGTATATCATTTATAAAATATTTGAAGTTGAATAGATACTACCATTAAAAATAGTATTTTATTTCATACGAGGTTCTAGCCGAGCATTCTTTTTGAGTACTCTCGGGGTACTCCGAGTGCTATTTTATACCTTCGTCGAGTAAAAATGAGTACCGATTTGTAGAACACCGCTTTTAATCGATTGTTTATAAATTCACGTCTTAACCAACTTTTCTCAAAATTCAAGTATGGACTTTACATATATTGTCGAGCAACCGATGTTTTATATCATGAGAACCTAGATCCTTAACAAATTTTAACATACATTTTTTTTAATCTTTACTTGTTAGTTATTTTCATATTAATATACTATTATTAATTACTATCATTGATTACATTTGGGCATAAACTATGAGACAAAAAAATTAGTACCTAATAGGATATTTTCAAAAGTTCTATTTTTGTTCGATCCCCTCATATATATGCATAAATTATCTTAAAATTAATTATATATTTATTCTATCAAACTAATTTAAATTAATACTAATTTTTAATATAAAGTATTTAATATCATTAAGAAATGTATGGTTAGGTTTTAAGCAAATTTTTATATCCTATTCCCCGATGGGAAAATGTACATTTAGATACTAAGAGGGAAAATATTTTGGATTTGGGGCTCAAGTTTTCCACCAAAATTTTTAATCTTTTTAACTTATGTTGATAACTAATTACACATTAACTTACCCCATAAAACTTCCATTCACCTTATCACTCTTACCCACAAACATAAATCACTTCAGTGCTCCAAACACCCATTTTCATCAAACCCACCCTAGTCCAAATGAAAGATTTTTTTATACTCAGATAGATAATTTACCATATAGTATGTTATGTGTTATATATTCTTAGGTTGTGTAAATATTCTTAGGCATATTCTTTTATTTTATAGCAGTGTTATTTTTAGGTTGTGTAAATATGTATCAAATAATGGTAGGTAAATATAATCAAATGTGGTAGTTATTATAAAAATATGTACTCAATAATTTTAACCATGCTTTAGTGGAATATTATTAATTTTTTTAAATTAAAAAAAATATATTTTTTTAAAATTATTGTGTGTGAGATTGAGTATTTAAATTTAAAACTTTATGTTTGTTTAGTCAAAACTATTACCCTCAATGTATAAAGTTTTATTTGTTAAGTAGTTTGAGATTTATTGGTGGTTAGGCTTAATTATTCATAAATTTTGCACCAAAATAATATAATGTTTACTTTACTTAAAATATTTCTTAAAAAATTGTTAAAACAATAGTTGAACTTTATGTTAGTATATAAAATTAACATAGTATGATTGAAAATATATTTTTAAACCTAGATGTCAAAAGGTGTTGTTGATATATTTTATGGTAATTGTAAATATTAGTAGGTATGTCTTTTATAAAGTAAGTATAAGTCTTTTTTTTAATTTGTTAGCATTGTTTTTAGGTTGTGACATTTTTAGGTTTTGTTAGTTACAAAAAGTATTTTAATGATCTCTAAATCTAAAAAATGTTGCAGTAATTATAAAATATGTATTAAATAATTTTGATTATGCTTTACTTGAATAACATTTAATTTTCTAAATTTTAAAAGCATGTAATGTGATACCCAACTTTTGGGACAATAATTAGCCTAAATATCTAAAACTCTAAATTTTATTCATAAAAACAATTAGTTTTTGTTGTCCATAAAACTATAAAATCCGACACAGAAATAAAGTCATAAAAGCTAAAAATAAAGTCAAATAGTGGAAAGTCACCTCCAATACAAACATAATCACTAAAATATTATTCTTCCAATTAAAACCACCTTTAAGATGTCCCAAAAGTTAAGAACATGAAGTAATGAGTCAAAAAGCCAGCAAGAAAAAAAATTCTACACTAGTGGATCAAGTATGATAATTTCATAAAACCAAAATCATTGTCCAAAATCCATATGACATAAAATATAATTTAATTTCACAGCTTGCTAAGGCCACAAATAGTTGGTGACATACTATGAAAAGGTCATCATAATTTATGTCAATAATGCAGCCGTTTACCAAGGCCTTGATCCATAAATTTTAAAAAAAAGAAGAGCAAAAATATTTAAAAGATTTCAACCAAAATATTTCCAAGTAATTACTAACCTAATTTATACAAGTAGAGCAAACACATTGAATCCAACTTGTGGGAATGTCGGAAAATTAATACATAATACACAACAAAACAGAATAAAAGAGAACAACCTTTTAGATTTTAAAGCATAAGTTAGATAGTCTATTCATTTTATTTTAACACTCACTAATAAATTATCTGTGATTACCCAAATAAGTTAATATAGAATAATAGCAGATAATATTAAAATAGCAATTATGATAACAATACATAATAATCATAATATTATTAAAATATGCATGTTAGTGAAAATATTATATAAAATAATAATATTATAATAAAACATATCCATGCACACCTGTATATAATTATATCAAATGACAACATAAATTATTAACCTGACACCTACATAAATTAATAAAATTATAAGATTCTTACCATAAATTATCTTATCTAAGATAAATGACTAATTTAAAAATATGGTATTTAAATATTTAAAAAAATTAAAAATAGTTATGTATTGTATCAAATAGCAAGTATGCAAGCATTTAAAAGAACTTGACATCTATATAAATTAAATGTATTAAATTAAAAAAAGTAAAGTGTTTGAGATTCAATATTTTAGGATTTTGAGAGTTGACCCCGGAAATTAGAGTTCTAGCCACCAGTTCTCCATTCTTCAACCTTCATCCATCAAGCCCCTTTCGCTCTCCCATCTCCTCCATTATTTATATATTATTTTTTTAACAAAACCAAGATCTGATCGCTTTCGGGTGAGATCTTGTCGAGTACCTTGTTATCAAGGTTGTTAGTGGTGCCATCTTTTTCGGATGCTAGTGTTTTATGTCATGATGTTCTTCTTTTCTTTTTTGCCGCTTTCGGTAGTCGCTCTGAGAAGGATTTATATGATATCTTTGGAGATTCGTAAGGCTTGTATCAAATCTGGGACGGTGGTGGATATAGCAAAATCTTACCTTTCACAACAAAAAATTGTTCGTATTTTAGAGGTTTTGTTACTTTAATATCAGTTGATATAAGTGATAATTTTGAACATTGAGCTAGAGATGGTGCTTATCTAAAGGTCAATTGTGTTACTACTAGTTTTAGATTTGATATAGGTTGGATTACTCGAGATGTCATTGTAATACTTTTTAGTTTAAAGAATTTGAATATTCTATGTGTTAAACAATCCGAAAACAAAACACCTATTTGGTTAGCTCGATATTTATTTCACAATCAGGTTGGAGTTCAAGTTCGGGAATTTATTCCATCTGTGGTTTAGTATTTTAATGAATTTACACTCTTATTCGTCAAAAAAATGTATTAAAGTTAGTATACAAAAGTGAGAAAACACATTTTAAGAGAAAGTTAGAAGAAAACAGATGAGAACTAGAATTACCTGAGAAAGAAGATGATGTGCAAGAAATAAAATAGGTGAGACACCTATATTTATTTACAAATTTAACCTACTGCCCTCCTAATATTATCACCCACTATTTTAAAATTACCCATATCTTATCTCTGAGGTATTTTTTTACCATGTAAAATACACATGTAAACATATAAAATAATATATAATTATTTTAAAGAATTTTAGAACCTAAAGAAATGTATTATTCAAATTTATATTTTTTAACTACAATTAACTTAAGTTATATATATATATATTTACAAAGAAAAATACTGGTTATTACATGTACTCTTTGGAAAATTATGATATTGTATTAAAATTGAGAGTGAGTATTTAAATATAAAAGTTTTTTATTTTTCTTGTCAACATCTTTACTCTGAATGTATAAAGTTTTATTTTTTAAGTAATTGTTCACAAAAATTTGCACCCAGATAAAATAATGTTTAGGTTTATTCGACATTAATTCAAAAAGAGTTAATACAATTGTTGGATTTTATGTGATGTATGAAACTGACATATGGATGTGGTTGAAAAGTACATTCTTAAAGCTAAATGTTAAATGGTGTTGTTAAATGTTGTTGTTAAATGGTGATATTAATGGATGTGTCCTTTAGAATTTAGGTTTTTATAAAAGTGGGTATGTTTGTGAGGAAGTTTGTGACAAAATATCATAGTTATAATCTCTATGTATGTTAGACTAGATTATGTGTTTATATAAATCATGTTTATTAAGGTTTTAACAAATGTCAATAATATTAGTTTAAAGAGTAGTGCTATAGGTACCAAACTGGGTATTAACTCACTAGAAGACAAGCTGTTAAATACAACCTAAAAAAATCCGTGTTATTTAACCGCACATGTGGTATTTATCAATGTTTCCGTCGTATTTATGCTAAATGAGACGGAAAGGAAACCGTGGCTTTCGTAGCGGTCACTTTTAATATATGCGTGAAATTGATGGCTTTATATTCGATGGATATTCGGTTATATTTACCAAATATTAAATTCGACCGAATTTTTTGTCATATTAATAAATTTTGAAATTTTACTTAAAAAATTTAAATTTTCCCTCCAACTATTATGCTGAATAACATAACCGTTCTTGTACAGAAAATATAGAAAAATGGAGAAAATAGAGCAATACATGAGTCATACAATACAATATGGAAATATCATTGATAGTTCTCTTGACTCTAGCATTAACTAAAATTATTCTCAACTAACAACACAAAAAATGAGAAATGGAAGATAATAGGTAACTTAAGAAAATTATTAACTTAGTTATTTCTTTATAAATGACAACACTTATCTTATGTTTTTCCTTTCTAGAAACTAACAATTGTTTTATACTATTAATTTCTTGAAGGATTTTGTTATATTACATGTTATTGTGTGCTGGTGTAAATCCTTGTAAGTTGTAAAATATAGTATTGTTCTTGTGCTTATTTTAAAGATGTTGATATATTTTATCTTATGAGTTTTTAATGAGAAACCTTGTAGCACCAAATACAGCTACTTAGACAAGAAAAAATTCGTTAGTGTCTACTTCCTAGAAAAGTAAAGCAGGGGAATTTCTACTACCTAGAAAATTCGTTAGTGGTTGTACACGTATTTATGATATGAACTTGTTTATAACTAAAAGTTATTGTTTAGAGAGCAAAACTATGTTCAACTAAAATTCCCATTCTTTATTGTTTGATCAATTTGACAAACACAGACTTATATGTTGCTATATATTGTGCTCAGAAATCAACTAGCTCAAGCATGCATTTCATATTCTATAGACTTCTCTCCTTGCAAGTTAAAATAAATATTTGTATAAGGCCTGATGTAAGCGGTTGATAAAAATACATACCCGCATACGGTTAGCGGTTAGCTGCTTTAGGCATCCAAAAAGTGCCCTTCTGATTTTTTTCTCGTGGGTAGCATGAAAAATTCGACGAGTGTTAGCATCCGCCCTTCGTTTTTCTCACACTCCTACAAGAAGCTAAAAGACAAATAAATGAATTATAAGTTTCTTCTACTATTAATGTTAAACTCTGAGTATATCTTCATCCCTTCAACTATAATTTTTATTTATGTTATTATATTTAAAATGGCCTGCAAAAAATTTTCTGGGCTACTATACTTTCTCTTTAGGAGATTTAAGATTGACAACAGTAAATCGTTGATAGAAAAAGAAATTTCCTGACGAAAATGACATATGGCTTCGCACCAGTAGTGTGCAATAAATTCTTCCACTTTTGGTTTTCTGTATTTTGCGTGGACATAGCCCAAATTTGGCAGAATCCAACCAATCGCAAAGTGCATTCCATGAAATCACTTTTTAAATTCTTCCACTTTTGGTTTTCTGTAGTTTTCTGTATTCTGAACTCTTTTATTAACTTGTCTTAACTCCCATGAAATCATTCTTTTTAAATTATTCTTCAAATGCGCTTTCACTTTATAACGTCCTACTTCCACGGGAACCCCCTCTTCATAGTCGTAGTATCTCTTAATCTAGCAGCATTTTAAATTAGTACTAGATAAACTGCTTAAATTAAAACTAGGAACTAATTTTTTAAGTTTGTAATGATTATTATCATAATGAAAACTACAATAAAAACAGGCAAAACACTATAGCCTCTCGAATTTTTATCATGGAAAGGTTGATATCCATCAATTGCAAGACCTAACCTGGCATTTTGAAATCTTTTATCAAACTATTTCCATTCATCTCTTTCAACATGGTGTGTTATTTATCCCTCTACCACGTCCGTAACTTTATGCAATCTCATATACTCAACGGTGTGCTTTGACATGAATAATCTTTGTAGTCTTGGAGTCAGGGGAAAGTACCTTAGGATCTTCTTTGCTACTCATACTTGTTTTGGATCTTTCTGAAATTTATACCGATCTTCCCCATATATATCACAAACTAACTTTTCAGGATCAGCATCTTCCTTGTAAAATAACAAGTAGTCAATCTCGCAAGCACCAATCTTTTCATATTTTAAATGTAATTCATGAACCATATTTTTCACATTTTGGTAAGTCTCAGGCAATGTATGTGGACTAGGAAACACATATCGGATTAGCTTAAGTAACTCATGAAAACCCTTTTGACTATAACTGTACATATTCTTGAAGTGAAATAATTTAGTGATAAAAGATAACTTTGAATACTCTTCACAATTTGGATATAAAGGCACTGAAGAATTACTTACTACTTTGTAAAATTTAGTCGCTTCCTTATTTGGTTCTTCTTCAACATTTGGGAATCGATATTGTTCCCCAATATCTCTCAAAATTTCAAATACATCATACATATCTTCATCCTCATTATCATTATGGTTTTCACTCATTCCAGCAGCAGAATGACCAAGTCGTTCAACCTTTTCACCACGATTATATCATATAGTATACACCTCAATAATACCATTCCGATACAAGTAAAATTTAACGTCATCTTCAGTGATTCATGCTAAATATTTACATTTATTGCAAGGACATCCTATTCATCCCCTTTTCTTTGTTCTTTACGCAAATTCAATAAAATAATCCACACCTCTCTTGTATTCATCAGTTATACCACCTCTGCCACCAAACCTACATTTCATCCAATTCCGATCCGACGACATATACGTGTAAAAAACTTATATAAATGAAATTTAAGGGGCAGAACATAATCATAAAGTGATATCATATCTCGACATGATATAAAAATGCATATACATCATACACGTTTACATACTCACTGAAACAATACATAAACAATTAAAATATCTTAAATCAAGCAGATTATGCAATTAACTATATATACCTCTTTGCTTGAGAAGAATTGGATCTGATGGACGTGATTTGCCACAGAGTTTCAATACAATCGATGTAATTGAGTTGAATTGATGAAATTACAGATACATGAGCGGCTAATTCGATTAGTGCTATTATCAGTCAGCCGGCCGTTGCTAACAATTCTGAGGTTTCAGCTATTTCGAGTAATAAAAATTTTAGAATTAAAAAAATAATATTTTATCTAAAATATTATTTTACCCCTGTTAATTTTTTAACCAAAAAATCATTCTTATCATTAGCTATTAAAATTTATCCCATTTTAATTTTATCCTATATTTGGAGGTTTAAAATTCATGACAGTTTAAAAACTAGAATGAAATTTTTATTAAAAATTGTAATATATATATAGAAAATTTGTATAGAAGAAAAAAGTTTTAAAATATTATTTTTCAAAACAGAAGTTTATGAATTTTATTTAGTTTCTCTCATTTTATTTTAATTGAACAATGAGGGATTCATTTATTTCAACTATCCCAAATGACAATTTAAAATTTAAAATTTTTTGAAAGTGTATTTGTATTAGTCGAGTTTTAGTTATTAGGGGGACTAATTACTAATATAATAATTCATATATATATATATATAATTTTAAGAGTTTCTGTTACTCGATTATACACTTTTTTAAAATAAAATTTAAAGAAAAAGTGATGTGAGGTTTGATTTTTCATTTCAATTTAAATTAAAGAAATTAAATTTTTAACCAAACATTTAAAGTGTTTGATACATTACTATTTTATACACGTTGCTATAAGTGTTATAACAGGTTTAACATTCTTTTAGTATAAAAATCATGAGAACCAATAATTTACATTTTAAAAACTAAAAGTTATGTTTAATAAAAAAGTAATAATTTAGGTGTTAAATAAAATATTAGGCTAGATACGATTGAATGGGTGGAGTTTAATAATGAGTTAAAAATGACAGATTCTATTATATTGAATAATTTCGTCATATAAATCTATTCTGTCATATTAATCTTGCCCAAAAATTGAGATGGAAACACATGTTAATGTTGACTTTTTAATCGGTCAAATTTATAAAAAAGTCAAAAGTCAACCATGCACCACCATCAATGACACCTAATCCAACACATTTAGCCGCATAAAATTTCCGTTGCATTTAATCGATCTAATATAAGGTTTATTCTTGCAGTAAATTTTGGTCCCTAACCATGTGGCATTGGTGACTTGCAATTTCTAAGGATATTAGTGGGAGAAATTAGAATGCAAGGGGTTCACTATTAATAATTGAGTTCTAGTCAATCAAACCAGGGCATATGGCATTTGAGAACCATTTTGGGTACGAATTTTGTACCTCTAAAATTATTGTAGAATAAATATAGGTGTCTATTCATTGTCTACCCAAATGAACTATAGGAAAAGGTTAACTTAAAATAAAAGGTAGACATAAATCTAAGGCATTATTTCAACCTACACCCAACTAATACACCCAACTAATGTGCACCCTCCTACATAAAATCTCAGCTTATCTTCCGAGTTTTTAATTTGATTTTTTTGTTTACTAGTATATATTTTTCAAATTCGACTTCTATTTTTCTCCTCTGTCAACCATGATTTTGCATTTCAAGTTTGTAGTCTAAAATTCGTTTCTAGTGGAGTAGGCCCGGAGATGATCAAATACAAACTAAAAACCAATCTAACCACCACATTAATCTAATCTAATGGCCCACTACATACTACATGCACCACACAGTTTAAGGTTAAACTGCAACCTCCCACATATAATCTCGATTTTCCCCTCCATTTTTAATTTAATTTTTTATGTAAAAGGTTATGTTGTTTCTAAAATCGTACTTGACTATATTTTTCTCTATCTTCCAGCCATCAATTTGCATACCATATTTGATATATTCGAAATTTTATTATTTTCAAATCTAGTTTTTATTATAAGAGTGTTTTATTGAAGTAGCCCTATATATATACTTCACCAAAATAATATCATGTGTAGTTTGCCTAAAATCTTTCTTATTAAATTGTTAAAACAACTATTGAATTTATATTATGTACAAAATTAGCATATATGTATGTGTGTGATTGGAATATATATATATATATATATATATATATCCGTATATGTCAAATAATGTTGCTCAAATAATTAATTATAAATATTAGTAGGTGTGTCATTTTTAGTAAGTGAGTTTAAGTTTTTTTTTTGGTGTAAATTTTGGGAATAATTACTTAACAAATAAAACTTTATACACGTAGAGTAAAAAATTTGACAAAAAAATATTAACTTTTAGATTTAAATTCTCACTCACAATTTAAATTCAAAACCATATTTTTCAAAGATTGCACCTTTTAAAAATTTAGAAAATTAAATGTTATTTAACGATAGCACAATTAAAATTATTTAATACATCGTTTCAAAAAAAAATTATTTAATACATATTTTATAATTAGTGACACATTTTATTAGATTTACTGATCATTACAATATTTTTTTTGAGTAACACAACCTAAAAATTACACATAGGTACGGGCATTTGATATCTAGGTTTCAAAATATACTTTTCAATCACACACCTATGCAAGTTTTATACACTGACATAAAATTCAAGAATTATTTTAAAACATTTTTAACAAATATTATAAGCCAAGTAAACATTATATTATTTGGGTGCAATTTTGAGAATAATTACAACTTAACTACCAATAAATCCCAAAATACATAACAATTAAAAGTTTTGATTAAATAAACATAAAATTTTACATTTAAATATTCACTCTCATATTCTTCACCATAATATTTTTTCAAAAAATATATGTTTCCAAAATTTTAAAAATTTAATATTATATCACTAAAGCATGTTTAAAATTATTGAGTACATAATTTTATAATAAGTACCATATTTTATTATATTTACCTACCATTATTAGATACATATTTACAAAACCTAAAAATAATGCTAAAAAAATAAAAGAATATGCTTTTGTGTATTGACATAAACCAAAATAAGACATCTCTAATTAACATTTTATAATTAAATATTTAAAATCTTAATTTTACCTATACGTTATTATGTAATTTACATCCACACATATGTTAATTTTATATATCGTATCAAATTTGACAAATGCCAACTAAGCATTATATTATATTATCTGGGTACAAATTTGTGATCTATAAAATATAAAATACCTAAAAAAATAAAATTTTATATATTCAGAGTAAACGTTTTAAATAAATAAATAAACATAAATTTTTACTAACACTTTTCAATTTTTTTTATTAGAGTATCATAATTTCTCAAAAAATACAGGCTTTTAGTGTTTGAAACAATTTACTTTTAATGAACTCAAGCAAAATTAAAATTATTTTATACATAAATTTATCTAATAATTTACTATTAGACACACATATGGTATACAATAAGTTACACAACCTAAAAATATTACAATCTAAACACACTAAAAATAAAAGAAAATAGGCATGTTTATTAAAAATATTTACAATCAAATTGAAAAATATTTAAAATTTTACATATTTAAATATACATCTTAAGTATAAAATTTTGATTTAATATTTAAAAATTTACATATTTAAATATAAATAATTTTAATTAAATTAATTAACAATCGGTATGAACTCCTAAAAGAAGATAAAGACCTTTAGACCATAAATTATTAATCCCTAGATTCAAGTAGGCGAATAACTATTATTAAAAACTCTCATATTATCCTCAATCATTTAGACTAAAAAATTACAAATTTTAAATTAACTTTTAAACACCAAATGTAAAGAATAATAATAAAAAATATATAATTATTTTTCTTATTATATTTACCCAAATTATTATTTCATAATAACACACATGTACACAAATAACTATTTTTAAAATTATAACTTAATTTCGACCCTACATACCAAGAAATTATAAATTTAAATTTATTATTAAAAACCCAAATATATTAAATGGTCAGAAAAAATTGTATTTAGATTTTTGTTATTATATTTACCATGTTAGTTGAAATTTTGTATCAATAATAATATCATAATCCATAATACAATTTAAAATTTATCTAATTAATTTCGAATCATTTTCTTAAAACTCAATAAGTGATTCATTATATTTACTCTTTTATAACAAATTTAAACACATATACCCAAATGTCTACATGAATTTTCAAAGTAATAGAAGAATAAATAGAAACAAAATGTATTATCTATTTTTCTTCTTTTTTTTAAAATTTTTACCCAATTTTTCATAACCTAAAGTTATTTTACATTTATAAAGATATATTTTGCCTACCAATTTCAACATATATTATCTCTCTATATAAGACAATATTTTTTAGTTTTATAGGAAAATATAATGTATTCTCATCATTTCTATTATAATTTAAATAATATATTTGTAATTGTTATTGTGAATTGGTTCTAGATATTACTACATAGCCTATTATCTCAAAAGAAACGTTGACCGCCAATTCTTGAGAAACTGGTTATATTGAGAATTAAGATGTGGCATACATTTTTAATGATGATGGCTCGGCTGCTTTAGACATGCCTACAGATATTTTTTATTCAAATGAGAAATTAGTTTAATGATATTTTGGTGATTGGTTGCTGGAATAAAAATCAAGGATGGTTTGGCCAACACTAGGTTGTAGAATCCATCTATTTCTTTTATAATATTGACATATTTACAAATAAAAAGGTTGAATATTCTTTTCCAATAATATTTTTATCATCATCTACTTTACATGTTAGCTTTTACTATTGTTTATAGTAACCTACCAAAGTCAACCCAAATTATTATTCAATGTCTTACCCAGTTTCCAAGTTTATTTATGGTGGTTGAACATGTATAATACTCCTTAAGGAAGAATAATAAGGTTTCATTACTCCTTATCAAGTGTCAACTCATACCTCACCTATAAGTGTCTATTATATTGTACTTAGTTAATTATATGGATCCAACCTTAAGTGTTGGAAAACAGGTTACACAATTAGGTTAGGGTTTTCATACCCATGCAAACCAGGTCTATCTACAAATCAGGCCCATATACATGTCACTCAATGTGCCATTCCCCATTTTATGGGAAAGGGTTTTTCAGAACAAAGGCTGTTCTGGTGCAGGTGTCCCCCTATTCGTCACCCAATTTTGAGGCCTACTCACTAGCTTACCTTGCAACATCCTTATAGTCCATGTCAAATGAGCTCTTGGATCACGCTTATTGTCTTACTACTTATTTATGCATTCAAATAACTTTTCTATATCTCATTTTAAATATACTAGCTTACTGTGCCATGCACGGCCTTCGTTACACTACAAGAAATAAGCAATCATACAACATTTTTGCACCGTTGTATGACATGTATAGTTTCCGTTTTCTATCCAACACTCTGTGATAGAATACCAGACAACGGTGGTTTTAGCACTTGTTAGAAGAAGACTTCACAACGTTTCTATAACACATGTTACAATACAAAAGACACAACGGCTGACTCAATATGACCATTGTCTGAAAGCTTAACAATAACAGTTTTATAAATAAAACATTTCTTCTAATATGATATACACAATGGTTTTCTAGAGGACTTATCAAACAACTGTTTTTAGTTTTTTCAAACTTTTGTTATAGTCCTCCTGAAACAACAGTTTCTTTTATTCAAGTGTTATCAAGATAATTGTTCAACAATAGTTTTAATCATAATTAATTATCCTATTTTGTCACAAACAACAGTCAATTTACAAGAATTATTTTGTGGAATGTGACATACAACGGTTTATGTATATATCAATTTAAGAACCACTGTTGAAAATAATATAACACTGTCTATGTTGTAGTCTAAAAATGTTGTTTGAAAGTATACATAATATCGGTTTATGTATATATCAATTTAAGACTAATGTTAATCCTGTCAAGTTTGTGTCAAATTCTGACAAGTCAAAATCCGATAAAGAAGTTAAGGACAAATTAATATCTGACAAACTAAGACAAGATAAACCAACTGTGGTAAATATTGGCTTAATGATAAAGAAGCAGCTTAAGTATAAGCTAAAAGAGATTAAAAATGTGAACAAGTTCAAGGAAGCTAGGAAAAATAGGAATGGAAAGGAAGGTGTGAATAAAAGCAATAATTATTTGCTTGTTCCTAATGCTTCTAGAAAGAAATTCTATAATTGTGGAAACTCTAACCATCTTGCTCATTTTTGCAGGAAAAATAAAGATATAAACTCTTTAACTCCTAGATCAGGAGTGAAGAGTCAGTCTGTTAGGTTTAAACCACAAAATCCTTATTTTCATTGTGGTAGTTTATGACATTCTGTTTATACTTGTAAGGAATATCATAGTTGTACTATGATTATTATCAAATAAAACCTTCTTTAAAGAAAGTTAGTGTAATTCCTTCTAGTGTAAATTCTGATGCAAACTCTGATATAAAGTCTGATAAAAAGCATGTTAGCATAAACTCTGAAACTAAATCCACTGTAAATGCTATAAACTTAAAAAGGCCAAAGGATCCAATCAAGTCTGGGTCCTTAAAACTAACCAATAGTGGTCTTTGTGATTGCAGGGCAACGGGAAAAACATCCTAGTTCTGGATAGTGGTTGTTTAGGACATATGACTGGAAATAAAGCCCTACTATCAGACTTTGTGGAGAAATCTGGCCCAGGAGTTTCTTATGGAGATGGCAACATGGGAAAGACTCTGTGATATGGCAATATCAATCTTGGGAATGTCATAATTGAAACAGTAGCTCTTGTCTCAGGACTTAAACACAATCTGCTAAGTGTGAGTCAAATCAGTGATAGAGGTTACCATGTGGATTTCTTTGAAGAACACTGTGAAGTTGTTAGTAATTCTACAAGCAAAGTTGTTTTGAAAGGTTATAGACATGGTAACATATATGAAGCCAGACTTTCAACAAATTCTGATGGTTCTACAATCTGTCTGTTAAGCAGAGCATCAATTGAAGAAAAATGGAATTGGCATAAGAGACTCTCTCATTTAAATTTCAACAACATAAATGAGCTAGTAAAGAAAGATCTTGTGAGAGGACTGCCAAAATCAATATTTGCTCCTGATGGTCTTTGTGACTCATATCAAAAGGCAAAACAAAAAAAATATTCATTCAAGAGCAAAACCGAATCCTTAATTCTTGAGCCTTATCACTTACTGCATGTTGATCTATTTGGTCCAGTCAATGTCATGTCCATTGCAAAGAAGAAATATGTTATGGTTATATTGGACGAGTTCAAAGATACACTTGGGTGTATTTTTTGCACAAGAAGAATGAAACTGCATCTACTCTAACTGATCATGTCAGACAGCTGGATAAGTTGGTCAAAGATTCTGTTAAAATAATAAGTGATAATGGCACTGAGTTCAAGAATCCAATCATGGAAGAGTTCAGCAAAGCGCATGGAATAAAGCAGGAATTTTCTGCACCTGGAACTCCATAGCAGAATGGAGTTGTAGAAAGAAAGAACATGACTCTTATTGAAGCTGCACAAACTATGCTTGATGAAGCAAAGCTACCAAACTTTTTTTGGACTGAAGTTGTGGAGACTGCTTCTTTTGCACAGAATGCTATACTCATAAACAAGCATGGAAAAACACCATATGAGATGGTGAAGAAAAAGAAGCCAAATATGAAATACTTTCATGTATTTGGATGCAAGTATTTTGTTCTTAAGACTCATCCTGAACAGCTGTCAAAATTTGATCTAAAAGCCGATGAAGGAATTTTTGTTGGATATCCACTTTTCACAAAAGCCTTCAGAGTCTACAATTTAAGAATAAGGGTTATTATGGAATCTATCAATGTATCTTTTGATGATAAAAAGATTACTGGAGTTTAAGATTTCAATGATCATGATCAGCTGAGATTTGAAAATGAAGATATAAATTCTGATTCTGTAAATTCTGATGACCTAAATCCTGATCCTGTAAGTATTGACGGGTTAAATTCTGATGTCATTAAAACTGTGCTGATTGCTACAAAGAAAAATGCACTTCTTCAGGGGGAGTAATCTGATGATCATACCACATCTCAAGATTCTCAACAAGCATCAGAACCAGCCACTGACTCTTCAAGTTCTGATTCATCAAGTGCTGATGAGCCAAATTCTGACAATTCTGGAAACTCTGATTCTTCAATTCCTGAAGGATCCAACTCAAATTCTGGAATCTCAGAGAGCATACCTTAAGGGGGAGCATCAGAAAATGATGATGGAGACAACATGGATCATGGGGGAGGATCCAGTTCTAGAGATCAACTTCCATCTGCAAGGAAGTGGACTAAATAACACACATCTGACTTAATACTTAGAGATCCTGAAGCAGGTGTCAGAACTAGAACATCAACATCAAATGAATTTCTCTATCATTCCTTTCTATTTCAGACTCAACCAAAGAAAGTGGAATAAGCTCTTCAAGATGTTGAATGGGTGCAAGCAATGCAGGGAGAGTCAAATGAATTTTAAAGAAATAAAGTCTGGACCCTAGTGCCAAGACCAAAGAACAGATCCATTATTTGCACAAAATGGGTGTTCAGAAATAAAACTGATAGTGATGGCATAATTTCAAAGAATAAAGCAAGGCTGGTTGCTAAAGGTTACTCTCAACATGAGGGTATTGACTATGATGAAACATTTGCTCCAGTTTCTAGATTGGAAGCCATAAGAATCTTTTTGGCTTATGCTACTCACAAGAAGTTTAAAGTCTTTCAAATAGATGTGAAAAGTGCTTTTCTCAATGGAGAATTGGAAGAAGAGGTATATGTTGAATAACCTCCAGGCTTTGTAGATCCAAAATTTCCAAATAATGTCTACAGGATTGACGAAGCACTTTATGGCCTTAAGCAAGCTCCTAGAGTATGGTATGAGACTCTGACTCAATTTCTTATGGAAAGTGGATTTCACAGAGGCATAATTGACAAAACTCTGTTCTACCTCAACCATGGAAATGATTTACTTTTGGTACAGATATATGTTGATGATATCATCTTTGGCTCTACAAATACAAAACTTATTTAAAGATTTTCCAAGTTAATGCAGTCAAGATATCAAATGAGTATGATGGGAGAACTTAGATATTATTATCTACATAGGTATGATTAGCTCTTTCCTCTATTTAACTGCAAGTAGGCCAGATATCATGTATGCCACCTGTCTTTGTGCAAGATTTCAGGCTGATCCAAGAGAACCTCATCTAATAGCTGTGAAAAGAATTTTCAAGTACCTCAAGGGTACAGCTGATCTAGGATTGTGGTATCCAAAGGAATCATATTTTAAGCTAATAGGTTACTCAGATGCAGATTTTGCAGGATGCAAAATAGACATGAAAAGCACTAGTGGAAGCTGCCAATTTCTTAGAGGTATATTGGTTTCTTGGTTTAGCAAGAAACATAAATCAATTTCCATATCAACTGCAGAAGTAGAATATATTACCGCAGGAAGCTGTTGTGCACAGATTATTTGGATGACGAATCAGCTACTGCACTATGGGTTAAAATTTTCTAAAATACCTATTTACTGTGATAATCAAAGTGTTATTGCTATGACAGAAAATCCAGTTCAACACTCAATGACAAAGCACATCAGCATTAGGTACCATTTCATAAGGGAACATGTAATAGAAGGTAAAGTGGAATTGTATTTTGTTCCAACAGATCAACAACTAGCAGATATCTTCACAAAACCACTATGTGAAGCTACCTTTACAAGACTGGTAAATGAACATGGAATGGTTTCAGGTTCTTTCTCAAAATATGTTTAGTATTTATTCTCATATATCAGACTTTATGATCAGTGTTTACATATTTTCTTATCTCAGTGTAATCTGTGCTCAAATTGTAATATATTAAACACTGCTTGTTATCTGATGTGATTCTATAAACTCTGAAAGTGTTTTAAATATTCAGTGACTATTCAATCTAATGAGGATTATCTTGTTAGATGATGACTTAGTAGTCTTTAACAAACTATGTATCTCATGTTTGAATTAGTTGTTTATGTGGAAATCAATAACACAAGCAAATTCTGATTTTGATCTTAGTAAAATTTACTTTGTGTATCTTATTACTAAGTCACAAACTAGATTATTGCTTCTAATCTGTCAAATTCTGATGTCAGTAAATCTTAAGGATGAACTACATGCTTGATAAGCCTCACTTATCGGAAGAAAACAAAAGAAAAGAAAAATTGAAATTAGGTACTCCTTTGAGATCTAGAGTAAATTATGTGAGAGGGAAGATCCAAGTACATTGCTGGTATTGAGTTATATGCATTAAAAAAGCAAAATGATTTTTCTTGGTGACTTTTCACATTCTCTGATTACTGGAGAAATATTCTGATAATAGCATAAATTCTAATGGCAGTTGTAACTCAGTTACATTGAGAAGCCACTATCTAAAGAATTTCAAAAGATGCATAAAATGAGCACAAACAGTTGAGGTGGATTCTTGCATAACTTTATTCTATAGTAGACTTCACAATTCAACACAGATTTTAAGCATTATATTAGTTAAGCTTTATTTCTAAGATATACAGAAGTTTATCAGATTTAATCCTTATCTAATCATTTGTACATACACACACTTTCACTCCATATGAATGATGAAAAATACTGTGGTGATTAAGCATTATTTGCATAAATTCTGAGGACAAGTTCTGATGTAAGTTCTAATGATTAAACTCTGAAGAAACCAGACAGTATTTGTGTGCAGAATCACAGAAACAGTCATTCATTGTTTTGAGTACATGAGCCATGTTCTGATGACCGTTAAATTCTGATAATAGTCAAGTTCGGATGCAAATCCTGATGCTTACGTGACATTATTTATTTACTTGACTTATTTGTGATATTTACTATAACGGTCATATTTATCAGAAAATAATTAAGTGAGATACAAACAGTGATAATCATTTGGTTAATGGGTTACGTGTTTGTTCTGGTAACCGCATGTGAGTAATAATTACTGCACGTTTACCATGCCCACTAATAATGTTTTGTCTGTTTACGTGCTGCCACGTGTAAAATGTTGGTTTTACATCCAAAAAGAGCCGTCGAGTGGAAAGAGTATAAATATTAGAGATAAGAGATTATCAAATCTTTTAACTTCTCTCTTATGTTATCTCTTATTTCTTTTACTCTTTCTCTCTCTCTCTCTCTCTCTCTCTCTCTCTCTCGCTCTCTCTCTCTTTCTCTCTATTTTCTGACGGACTTTCTTACAGGCATTTTATTAAACATCTTGCAAACACACAACTTTTCACTTAATTCCTGACAGAAATGGAACCAAAGGACCTTATCTATGATGGAGCCAAGTTTGTTCTCAACAACTACATGGCTATTCTCAACAAGGACGAGGCTCCTTCAGAACTTCACTTCATTCAAGACTTTCTATCTCGAAGTGAAATTGGGTATGCTCTGACCCAACCACAGCTTCTCTCAGGCAAACAAATTCTGGAGTTCTGGAGGTCCAGGGTATATGATGATGGTGGTGAAAATGGGTCCCCAAGTATTATTTTTTCAACAGGGGAAGATGAGCATCTGGTTACCTTGTCTACTATTCGACAAGCTTTGCATCTTCCAGAAAACTGTACTTACAGTTCACAAGTTGGGGAGTCAGCTCTTCAAAATATGATGGCAAATCTTGGATATGAGAAATCTTTATCCAAGATGGGACAACTGAAGAGGCCCTACATCAAGAGGGAGTGGAGCATCTTTTTCGACTGAATTACCAAAGCTTTTTCCAACAAATGTTCCAACTTTGATGCTATACCAATCCTGAGTCAGCAAATTGGGTATGCTTTTATTAATCAAACTCATTTTAATTATGCTAGTGTCGTTCTAGGGTTTATAGGTGATAGGATGAAAGAAAATAGCAACACAGTTTATTTTGCTAGATTCTGTCAGCTTATATAGAATTTATGTTGTTCTGATGCACCTCAAAACTTTAGTGAGACAATTGAACCCTTTAAACTTCACAAAAGGGCTTTCACAGACTTATTATCTGCTGATAATAAGAAGAATGTACTAAGACCCCTCCAAATTCCTCAATCTATTAATAAATTCTTAGTAAATTCTGATCCTCACACATACAAATCTATATATCCTGATGTTGCACCTACACAGTCTACCACTTCTCAACCTCCACCAACCCAGCCTTCCAACACTCAACCACAACCTACCATCAGAACCTACTATCAACCAGCACAATCCTCTCAACCACAACCATCAGCACCTACAATCAGAACCTCACTTCTCAAATCCAAAACCTCTGGTACTTCTCAAAAGGTGCCAGTTGTAAAATCTGACAAATCCTCTAGGCCCAAAAGAACTATCTCTGTGCCAGAATCTCCACCAAGGAGAAGAAGGAGGATTATTCTGAGGGATGAATCTGATGAGGATGAACATGTCCAGGTTCCTACATCAGAACCTATGACAGTAGAAGCTGAAAAGGTAATTTTTCAGAAGGTGGTAGGGACTACTGAGGGTTTCGGCATTTTTAAAAGAAAAATATCTGTAAATTCTGATATAGATCATATCTCTCCACCATCCAGAAGATCAAAGAAGACAAGAGCAGGTGTGCATATGGCACAAATTCAATTTGAAGATGCTGAAGAAGCTGAGGAAGGGGATCAGGAATCTCAGATCTCACAAGAACCTACAGTAATTGAAGCCCTTCCAGCACCTGGAGAAATTCTAATTCAGGAATCTGAAATTCCTGAAGTTCACATATCAGAACTTGTGATTTCTCCACCTCACTCTCCAATCCAATCTATAAATGATGTTGAACAACAAGAGATATATTCTGAAATAGATTTTCATAACATAAATATTCCTACTATTCTCTATTTGGAAGCTTCACCAGAAAAACAGTCAACACCTCATATTTCACAAATACTACAGGCTGAGAGACCATCAACTCCAGTTCTTGATCTTGGCACTAAAGATCAGAATTTAAATGAAGTTGCTCCAGAATCTCCTTCAATTACACACACTCTGGTGTTAACAGAAGATGATGAGAATTTATCAAGTTCTGAAGACAGTGCTCCAGCAAGTGTTCCAGTAAATGCTCCAATTCTTGGAAAGGAGGCACTACTTAAGTTAGTTGAAGAAGATGCTCATGTTCCTTGGGAAGAAACTCGTAGAGGAGTTGAATGGAAAAAGAAGTGGAATGAATCTGACTTCATTCCCAGCTCAAAAGTTCTTTCGGAACATATTTCAAAAGCTGATGAGTTTCTGACAAATTCTAATTTCAAGGACCAACTAAAAGTCACAGCTCTCAGTACTAAATCTCTTCAAGGTCTACACTCCACAAATCAAGAAAAAGTTGATAAACTTTAAGAATTAGCTAATAAGCTAGACATGGAGATCAAACTAGACAAAAAGAGGTTTATCAAACCAATTCATAAGAAAGTTGAGGCTATTGAGAAAGTTCAAGAAAAGCAGCTAGCCCAACTAGATGAGGTCCTGCAAAATCAAGCCTCTCAATAAACACATCTAAATGAAATCCAATCTTCAGTGGAACTCCTTCTTTCACTACTCCTGTCAGATGATGCCAAAAAGGAGAAGAAGGTAGTTAAGTCCAAATGCTCAATTAGCAAATCACTGAAAAAAAGGATGATTGTAAAGATGACCAGGGAAACCCCATCAAAGGCAAAGGTCAAGGTCAAAGCAGCAAAGTTCCTTCACAGAAACTAATTTCTGATTCTAGCAAATCTTCTACACAGAAGATTTCAAGTTCTGAAGCTGTGAATGCTCAAGTTCTGAAAGCAAGTTCTGATAATCAAACTTTGATATCTAGTTCTGATGTTCTGATTTAGTCTGGAATTCAAGAATCTCAGAAGTTTTTACAAACTCTGAAGCTTAACGGAAGGGAGACTACTGTCTACTATGAGGATCCTAAGATTCAGACTCTTGATGAAGAAAATTCTAAAAGTTTGTTTCTCAAGCATAATCCTGGGATGGATTTAGAGACTCTAAAAAAGGAAGAAGCTAGATTTGTAGTTGAGAAGACAAATCCTAAGTCTAAAGCTTCTAATGCAAATAAACCTCCAAGGCCTAAGGAAAAAGGCATTGTGATAAAAGAAAGATCTGCCACAGAGATTCCAGGATCAAGCACTAGATCTTAAACTATTATTGATCCCAAAGATAAGGGAAATGAAAAAGTTGGGGAGATAGTCAACTAATAGAAGATGAAGATTCCTCAAATACTTATGGATCCTGTGTGCAAGATGGTTCAGGTTTTTGATGATGCTGCTTCTGAAGATGAAACTGTTGAAACTCTGAAAAGAAGAAAGAGGACAGAAGAATCTAAGACAACCTCTGACATAGCTCAAGTTGTTCAGAGTGAAGAGATTTCAAAACAGCAAGCTACATAAGAATCTACAAATCCTGAACAAGTAATCAAGACATCAACCTCTGACAGAGCTCAAGTTGATTTGAACAAAATGACAGTTACTGATAAGAAGAAACTCCTATGGAAAAATATTACACCGTCGGATCCTAAGAAAAGTCAATTATCATAGAAGCAAGAGACAGATCAGGTTAGGATCAAGTGAAGCCAAGCTGAAAACAGGAGTTGAAGTAACTATCAAAGATCCATTCTTATTAACTGACAAACCATTTGAGGAAGTTACACAGAAACACCTTGACAAGGTTATATCTGTTCAAGTGGTACTGGATGCTCATGATAAGAGTAATGTCAAAGAAAAGCTGATTATATTTCTTAAAGATGGAAGAACATACAGAATGTCAGAATCAGACGTGCTGAACAAATCTCTGAAAGAACTTCGATTCTTTCATTATCTTTTGGAGATAAAGTCTGAGGTTACCAGAAGATGATCAAATTTCATCATGAAGACCATAAGGGATAAAGCCAGAATCTATGGATCAAGGGTTGCATAATTTATTCCAAAGATAGCTGGAGATGATGGAAGTGAAATTCCAATAAAAAAGAATTCTACTAAACTTGAAGTTATTCTGAAAGAGAAATGTATGTGCTACAATGAAGACTCTTCTCATCCAAGAGTAATCAGACTTGGTGATGGTTTAAAAGAAATCACATCTCAGCACTTAGGACTGCAATCTACCAGATTAGAAGTCAAGATGAAGAAAATAAAGCAAGTCAAGGCTACATTAGCTCAAGTCCTGAGAAATGCATAAGAGAAACTGATATCAAACTTTGTCAGGGATCACTTTGGATTCAGATTGATTCAGTAAGCTTGGTAAAGCTGCAGACTTTAAGTTGTAGTTAGTTGTCTAAATAAACTCTCATTGCATTTGTACTTAATTGTTTTTGACATCATCAAATCTATTAACTTGTATATTTTTCATAACTTACAAATTGGGGGAGATTGTTAGATATATTTGTGATGTCATGTCTAATCTGATTTGTTTAGTTTCAGAACTTAATATCAGGATTTATCAGGACTTACTGGAAATCGGAACTTACTGAAGTCAGAACTTATATCAGAACTTAAGGCCATCATGATTTATATCAGGACTTAAGTGCAGGTACTTCAGATAAGGAATGCGGCTGATTTACAGGAGATAATCTGGACTAAAACAAAGGAAGATATGCATGGAGAGTTGGAAGACTAGAAGACTTGTAGAAGATAATATATGATTGATATATTTTAGCAGGAGATATATTTCATATCAATTAGAAGATATCTTATAACTGTGTACTATATAAACATAGCTTAGGGTTTACACTATATGTGTTATCATTCACGAGAACATTATTCATTGTAACCTAACAGTTCTTAGTGATATTGTTCATCACTGAGAAAGTAGTTTAACCTACTTTGTAACAGAGCTTATTATATTAAATAAACTTGATTTCTGTTATATACTTGTGTTCTAAATCGATTTGATTGTATAAACACTATATTCAACCCCCTTCCATAGTGTTGTGTGACCTAACAGTCTCAAAAGTCCATTCTAATTCAAAAAATTTCCCACCAAGTCTCCTAATTCTAGTCCAATTCAAGGACTTCCAACACCTATATAAGGGGTCTCACCGCCACCAAATCAGAACTATGTTTTTTGACTTGATCATTGGCAATCAGCATCTTGTTAAGGCAGATCTAGTCACGAGACACAACAGCAGTCAAATCGATCCTCGAAGCTCACGAACCCTAGTAATAAGTACAACAATTAATATACCCTAGTTTTCAATCCATAACATTTGGTACCGTCTGTGGGAACGCATAACAACAATCATGGCAAGAACATGGAGTGGAAACAGCGCCCCTGAAGGAATTCCAGCTGCAATAACTCAAGCGATTATGTAAACAATGGAAATACCGCCATACTCGTCCTATGCCTCTGCCCAAGGAGGAACCCCGGTAGGGGCAACTGAACCTTAGCCACAAGGGACGATTTACACGGCTCCACAAGGGATGAATTCCCAACTTCAACAGTTACATTCACCTGTGGATTCTCAACCTGTTGGGTATAAATATTCAACTGTTGTGACCACTAACCCCCCTTATAGGATGCCCCTCTACCCTGAGGTGGGAGGAAGTGGACATGCTAATCGAAGAGGAAAACAAGGGCAGATACCCCAATACATACATGGTTTGGCTCCTATTCCGGAGGATCGAGAATTTTCTGGCCCTTACATTGAGAGAGACTCTGAATCTTTGGATGATGATGTGGCCCCAAAAAGGAGGTGTGCTGGAAAAGAACCGATGCATGATGATAGACAGCATCCTAGGAGCACCCGAGGGACGAATCCCCAAGAAGTGCAGGAGAGAATCAGGGCCCACGAGGCTGAAATTCAAAGGCTGAAGCTCAACTTGGAGGCACACCTGACCCCTAGACCCCCACTACCACCAAGGAGGAAAAATCCTCCTCCAATCATACACCTAGATGGTCCAAAGCAGAGAAGGGCTGTTGTCCCAAGGGCTGATCCAAATGATCTTCTGCCCCTAGTAGATCCTAATGATCCTACTCCACCATTTACTGAAGATATAATGAATGCCCATATCTCAAGAAAGTTTAAGATACCCAGCATCAAGGAATGTGATGGTACTGGAGACCCCGCTAATCATGTCAGGACATTCTCTAATGCGCTCTTGTTGTAGCCCGTGAATGACGCTATTAAGTGTCGAGCCTTTCCTCAAACCTTCTCGGGAATGGCTCAAAGATGGTATAGTCGTTTGCCTCCTAATTCTATTGGGTCCTTCAAAGAGCTAAGTCAAGCTTTTATTAAGAAATTCATTAGTGGGAGAGTGCATGAGAAAAGTTCAGCATCTCTCATGAGCATTGTGCAGGGAGAAAAAGAGTCCTTGAGAGACTATTTGAATTGTTTAACCAAGGAAGCTTTGAAGGTCCGAGACCTTGATGACAAGATAGCTATGATAGCAATGCAACAGGGAACTAGGGAAAAGTTCTTCAAGATGTCATTAGCCAAGCGCCTTCCTGAAAGCATGATACAGTTCCAAGTTAGGGTCGGGATGTACATCAAAGTGGAGGAGAGCATGAGGAAGACACTAGTGAATAACGAGCCCGCTGGTGGCAAAAAGCGAAAAACTGATATGGAATATATTTCCAAGGACAAATATCCAAGAACTGAACAAAGCAATGATTCAACCCCGACGAAGGGAGGATCAGGACAAATATCATAATTTCATAATAAAGTATCATAATTTCATAATAAAACCAAAATCATTGTCCAAAATATATATGACATAAAACATACTTAGAAGGCCACAAATAGTTGGTGACACAATATCAAAAGTTCATCATAATTTATGCCGTTTACCAAGGTACAAGGATGCGCTGGCGAAGGCATCATCAAAGACAAGTTCCTCAAGTATAACCAATTACTAATTGTTAATAAGTGAGAGCTCGCATGGAATTCCTAACTTTAAAATAGGTACTTGATCCATAAATTTTAAAACAAAAGCAGTGAAAAAATATATAAAAGATTTCAAAAGCAGTGAAGAGATAACTTACCTTACTAAACGGTCCAAAATATTTCCAAGTAATTACTATATTTAAGTAAACCAAAAAATCATAATTACTAACCTAATTTATACAAGTAGAGCAGACACATTAAATCCAACTTGTGAAAATATCATGGTAAGCGGGAATGTCGGCAAATTAATACAGATTAGACAACAAAACAGAATAAAAGAGTACAACCTTTAAGATTTTAAAGAATAAGTTAGATAGTCTATTCATTTTATTTTAACACTCAATAATAAATTATCTATGACTACCCAAATCAATAAATATAGAATAATAGCACTTGATATAATAATAGCAATTATGATAACAATACATAATAATCGTAATATTATTAAAATATGCATGTTAGTGAACATATTATATAAATAATAATATTACAATAAAATATATACATGCACACCTGTATATAATTTTATCAAATGATAAATTAAATTATTAACCTGACACCTACATAATTTAATAAAATTATAAGATCGTACCATAAATCATCTTATCTAAGATAAATGACTAATTTAAAAATATGGTATTTAAATATTTAACAAATTAAAAGTAGCCATGTATTATATCAAATAGCAAGTATGCAAGCATTTGAAAGAACTTGACATCTATTAAAATTAAATGTATTAAATTAAAAAATAAAGTAAAGTGTTTGAGGTCCAATATTTTAGGGTTTTGAGAGTCCACCCCTCAAATTAGAGTTCTAGCCATCACTTCTCTATTCTTCAACGTTCATCCATCGATCGATCAAGCCCCTTTCGCTCTCCCATATCCTCTTTTATTTATATATTATTTTTTTCAATAAAACCAAGATCTAATCGCTTTCGGGTGAGATGTTGTCGAGTACCTTGTTATCAAGGTTGTTAGTCGTGCCCATCTTTTAGGGATGTTAGTGGTTTATGTCATGATGTTCTTCTTTCCTTTGTTGCCGGTTTCGGTAGTCGCTCTGAGAAAGATTTATATGATATCTTTAGAGATTCGTAAGGTTTGTATCAGATATGGGACGGTCGTGGATATCGCAAAATCTTACCTTTCATAACAGAAAAGTGTTCGTATTTTAGGGGTTTTGTTACTCTAATATGAGTTGATATAACTGATAATTTTGAACATTGGGCTACAGATGGTGCTTATGTGAAGTCAATTGTGTTACTACTAGTTTCAGAATTGATGTAGGTTGGATTACTCGAGATGTCATTGTAAGACTTTTTAGTTTAAAGAATTTAAATATTCTACCTGTTAAACAATCTGAAAACAAAACAACTATTTGGTTAGCTCAATTTTTTTTACAATCACGTTGGAGTTAACAGTTCGGGGATTGTCCCGGCTGTGGTTCAATATTTTAATGAATTTTTACTCTATTCGTCAAAAAAAATGTAATAAAGTGAATATACAAAAGTGAGAAAACACATTTTAGAGAAAGTTAGAAGAAAACAGAGAGACTAGAATTACTCGAGAAAGAAGATGATGTGCAAGAAATAAAGTAGGGGAGACACCTATATTTATTTACAAATTTGACCTAGTTCCCTCATAATATTATCACCCACTATTTTAAAATGACCCATATCTTATCTCTGAGGTGTTTTTTTACCAAGTAAAATAAACATGTAAACATATAAAATAATATATAATTATTTTAAAGATAATTTAGAACCTAAAGAAATGTATTATTCAAATTTATTTTTTTAAAATCTTGCATGTATGTATATAGACCCATTCAATTTATAAAATATTATTTTTTACAACTACAATTAACTTAAGTTATATATATATATATATATATATATATATATATTTAAAAAGAAAAATATTGGTTATTACTTGTACTCTTTGGAAAATTATGATATTGTATTAAAATTGAGAGTGAGTATTGAAATATAAAAGTTTATGTTTGTTTTGTCAACACCTTTACTCTGAATGTATAAAGTTTTATTTTTTAAGTAATTGTTCAAAAAAAATTGCACCAAGAGAAAATAATGTTTAGGTTTATCGGACATTAATTCAGAAAGAGTTAATACAATTGTTGAATTTTACGTGATGTATGAAACTGACATATGTAAGTGGTTGAAAAGTACATTCTTAAAGCTAAATATTAAATGGTATTGTTAAAATATATAATTATTAAATATTAGTAGATGTCTCCTTTAGAATTTATGTTTTTATAAACGTTGGTGTGTTTGTGAGGAAGTTTGTGACAAAATATCATAGTTATAGTCTCTATGTATGTTAGACTAGATTATGTGTTTATATAAATCTTGTTATTCATTAAGGTTTTAACAAATGTGAGATAATATTAGTTTAAAGAGTAGTGCTATAGGTACCAAATTGGGTATCAACTCACTTCAAGACAAGTTGTTAAATACAACGTAAAAAATTCCTTATCATTTAACCGCACATTGCGTATTTATCAATGTTTTCGTTGTATTTATGCTAAATAAGACGAAAAGGAAACCGTGGCTTTCACAGGGGTCACTTTTAATATATCCGTGAAATTTATGGCTTTATATTCGACAGATATTCTTTTATATTTACCAAATATTAAATTCGACCGATTTTTCTATCATATTAATAAATTTTGAAATTTTCCTTAAAAAATTTAAATTTTCCTTCCAACTATTATTTTTCCCGCCAAAATTTTAAATTTAGCGGAGTTTAATCTTAAATATGACGGAAGAAATAAAACGAATGTCGTTAACATGCTTTTAATTTAATTTTAAAATACAAAAATAATATTTAAAATTTTTATCTCGAGTAAATATATCTAAATCTGTCTAATATAATTAACCATAATATTTATAACTATAATAATCACTACAAAAAACCAAGGCTAAATACA
The DNA here is from genome assembly GCF_009905375.1 of Apium graveolens. Lineage (NCBI taxonomy): Eukaryota > Viridiplantae > Streptophyta > Magnoliopsida > Apiales > Apiaceae > Apium > Apium graveolens. Next base: position 117,131,776 of record NC_133654.1, read on the forward strand.
ACCGCACAAATACAACTGACATCAAATTCAACCGTTTTCGGTTGAATTTAAGGGCGCGGCTAAATTCAACCGCATGCGGTCATATTTATATACGGTCGTATTTAAGCGGTCGAATTTAGTACTAATTACAACCGAAAAAATACAACTGTATTCATATGCAACCGTATACGGTTGAGTTTAGCCGTGCTCCTAAATTCAACCGCATTCGGTCGAATTTAGCCTTACTAATTACAACCGAATAAATACAACTGTATTTATATGCAACCATATACGGTTGAGTTTAGCCGTGCTCCTAAATTCAACCGTATTCAGTCGAATTTAGCCTTGCCAAAAAATGGAGGGAATTTTTTCGCCAACGAATTTTGTACTAAATTCAACCGATTTCGGTCGAATTCAATGTTTAAAAATGGCGGAAAATTTCTGAAAAAAAATATAAAATGAAATTTACATGAAATTTATATTTTAGTTCTTGCAAAAAAGATTATTAAGGTAGTTAGATATTTATGGTTTAATTAATAATTATAGTTTGAGTTTCAATTTATTCTGTATTTGTTTTAAATTATAATCCAACCATACGGATATGAAAATTATCAAAACAAAAAGATTACGGAAAATTGTAAGTAATTTGAATATTTAAATTTTAACTATTTTTACAAATTGAATTTAGGGGGTGAGATCCTAACACTAAAGTAGTTCGACCAGTACTTCTTACTAGTGTTTAGTCTCATACTGATGTTTCGATTTTTTCAAAACTTTTGTAATGATCCAACCTTACAGATGTCAAGATCTATATATTTTAGTGATATTATAAAAAAATTAGAAAAAAAATATATTTTGTTTGCTATTTTAATAGTCAACTAGTAGTTTGACCGGTACTTCTTAATAGTGTTTAGTCCCTTATTGATGTTTCAATTTTTTTAAAAATATTTAGCAATGATCCAGCCGTAAGGATGTTAAGATCTATATAGTTTAGTGATCTAATAAAAAATTTAGAAAAAATAAATGTATTCGATTTGCAATTTTAACAGTCAACCAGTAGTTTGACCAGTACTTCTTAATAGTGTGAGTCTAATACTGATATTTCGATTTTTTTCAAAATGTTTATGAATGATCCAGCCGTAAGGATGTTAAGATCTATATATTTTAGTGATATGATAAAAAATTTAGAAAAAAATAAATTCATTTGGTTTGCTATTTTATCAGTCAACTAGTAGTTTGATCAGTACTTCTTAATACTGTTTATTCCCATATTGATGTTATGAATTTTTCAAAATAGTTTATGAATGATCCAACCATAAGGATGTGAAGATCTATATATATTAGTGATATGATAAAAAATTTAGAAAAAAATAAATTTATTTCGTTTGTTATTTTAACAATCGACTAGTAGTTTAACCTTTAATTCTTAATAGTGTTAAGTCTCACACTGATGTTTCCGGTTTGTAAAAAATGTTTATGAATGATCCAACCTTACAGATGTCAAGATCTATATATTTTAGTGATATGATAAAAAAAAATTTAGAAAAAAATAAATGTATTTGGTTTGTTATTTTAATAGTCAACTAGCAGTTTGACCAGTATTTCTTAATAGTGTTTAGTCCCATACCGATGTTTCAATTTTTAAAAAAGTATTTATGAATTATCCAACCGTAAGGATGTCAATATCTATATATTTTAGTGATATGATAAAAATTTTAGAAAAAAATAAATGCAGTTGGTTTGCTATTTTAACAGTCAACTAGTACTTTGACCAGTACTTCTTACTAGTGTTTAGTCCCATACTGATGTTTCGATTTTTTTAAAAATATTTAATAATGATCCAACCTGACAGATGACAAAATCTATATATTTTAGTGATATGATAAAAATTTTAGAAAAAAATAAATGTATTTGGTTTCCTGTTTTAACAGTCAACTAGTAGTTTGACTAGTACTTCTTAATAGTGTTTAGTCCCATACTGATGTTTCGATTTTTAAAAAAATATTTATGAATGATTCAACCGTAAGGATGTCAATATCTATATATTTTAGTGATATGATAAAAAAATTAGAAAAAAATAAATGTATTTATTTTGCTATTTTAATAGTCAACTAGTAGTTTGACCAGTACTTCTTAATGGTGTCCAGTCCCATACCGATGTTTCGATTTTTTAAAATATATTTATGAATAATCTAACCGTAAGGATGTCAATATCTATATATTTTAGTCATATGTTAAAAAATTTTAAAAAAAATTAATGTATTTGGTTTGCTATTTTAGCAGTCAACTAGTACTTTGACCAGTACTACTTACTAGTGTCTCGTCCCGTACTAATATTTCGATTTTTTAAAAAATCTTTATGAATGATCAAACCTTTCAAATGTCAAGATCTATATATTTTAGTGATATGATAAAAAATTAGAAAAAAATAAATGTATTTGGTTTGGTATTTTAACAGTCAACTAGTATTTTGACCAGTACTACTTACTAGTGTCTAGTCCCATACTAATGTTTCAATTTTTTAAAACATGTTTATGAATGATCTAACCTTACAGATGTCAAAATCTATATATTTTAGTGATATGATAAAAATATTAGAAAAAAATAAATGTATTTGATTTGCTATTTTAACAGTCAACAAGTAGTATGACTAGTACTTCTTACTAATTTTTAATCCCATACCAATGTTTCGATTTTTGAAAAATTATTTATGAATGATCCAACCTATAGATGTCATTATCTATATATTTTAGTGATATGGTAAAAATTTTAGAAAAATATAAATGTATTTAGTTTGCTATTTTAACATTCAACTAGTAGTTTGATCAGTATTTCTTACTAGTGTTTAGTTCCATACCGATATTTCGATTTTTTTTAAAAAAAATTATGAATGATCCAATCTTACAAATGTCATTATCTATATATTTTAGTGATATGATAAAAAATTTAGTAAAATATAAATCTATTTGGTTTGCTATTTTAACGGTCAACTAGTATTTTGACCATTACTTCTTACTTAGTGTTAGTCTAATACCGATCAAATTGATCAAATTCACAATTTCAAATTTTTTATTAAAATAATGAGTTATTAAAATAAATTGTAAAATTAAAATATATTAAGAAAAAGTTTAACAAATTACAATATTTTTTCATAGAAATTATCCGGATCTTAATTTTCATAACATAAAATACGTAATATGTGAAGTGAATTTATAAATTGACACTCCTAAACTCAACTGACTACGATCGTATTTAGTCTGGACACGTCAGCGATCTGTGTGATTCAGATCCAAAGTGCCAAATTTAAGTGCTAAAAAGTAATCCAACGGTTGATCTTATATTTTATAAACAAACTAAAAAACAATATTATTTTAACTTAAAACCCCCCAACCCCCCCCCCACCCCCTGTCCTCCCTGCTACCGCCATCCACCTCCCCCCCTCTCTCTCCCTGAAAACTTACGCAACTGGAGAATGGAGTACATGATCCTGTGTTGTGTCCACTGCAGCAAGGGGTGTGAATTGCCATATGGGAACTCCAGGATAACCCATAAACGACACCATCTTGCCTCCAAAAAATTGGCCAGGGCCTGGATATGGAGAAGGGACTGGAGAAGGTAAGAAGTCTGGCTGAGGGTGCATGCCTTTTAGTTGCTGTTCAAGTTTCTCTTTCTCTACCTTCAGTTTCTACTTCTCGTCTCTAAGTTCATTTTTCTCAGCCTACACAAGTGAGTTCAGTTACAGTCAGGGTACAAATATGATGTACTTGCAATTGTTATTTTTTGAAAAAAATCAACACATCGAGATTATTTCTACAAGAGGGAGGACTTTTATTATCATATAGAGGTGAAGCAGAATGTAAACTAGCATACCTTTAGTTCATTTATCTTATCCTGTAAATCTTCATGTGACTCCTTCAGTTTCTTAGCTTCATCCCTCAACTGATTTACCATTCTTACAGCATCGCTCAATATAACGCACTTGTCCATTTTGGGCGGTCATCCGGGCTCCAGAATAGAGCTTAATTCTTGGAACCTAAACTAATATAATACACCTAATTCTCAGATTGTGGGTGGAGCCCAAGGATTGACGGGTTCTTCCTCCATGGAGGAGGCCTCTCTAATCATGTCCCTCACTTTTGTGTTTACTACTGGCAAGTACAATGGTAGTACCCTCAGCTTTCTCGGAAGAAATCCGTTATCGAATAAGTATCGAGAAATGGGGGTTTGCAAGTTTCATGGTCGATGTTTGATTAGTTTTATAAAATCCCTGCATCTTCGTTTTGCATTCTGACTAAATATTAGGCTCACCGTGGTGGTGGTGTTTGATCCTAGGAACATTTACATTTTATAAATTTTTGGTTGCCGGAATTTTTGAAGCTCACCGGAATCTGAGAATTTTCCGGCGAGCTTTTTTTAAAAAAACTGATGCTTGTTAATTCTACCGCATTCGGTCAAATTTAGAACATTATTTTTAATCATATACGGTCGAATTTAGAACCATATCTTCTACCATATACGGTCGAATTTATATTTTAGGCGGGCGTTTTGAATTTTTACAAAAATTCAAATTTTTAGGGGGATTTTCAAATTTGAATTGAAAAATTAAATTTGACTGAATACGATTGTATTTAAGCGGTCGTATTTAAGTGGTTGTATTTATGCGGTTGTATTTAAGCGGTCGTATTTAAGCGGTTGTATTTAAGCGGTCGTATTTAGTATAAATACAACCGCCTTACTAAATATTACTCGAGCATTTACAACCGGTCCAAAAACCGGTTGTATTTATTTAGCTAAATACAACCATTTTTTTACCGGTTGTATTTAGCCGTTTTTCTTGTAGTGAATATCTATCATATTTAAATAACCTTAGAAATATATTTTATATAAATATTTCTTTAATGAAGCCCGCGGCTCAATGCACAATTTATCCATTATTCACACAAATATTCACACAAATATTTACCAATTGGATTGATTTTCCTACATTGTAATTCAAATGCATCCTACTCTACGTGCATTCTCCCAACTTCATCCTAATCATCCGAGATATATGGGTTGTCCTCATCATGTGAATTGCATTAAATAAATAATAAAAAAATCAAGACACAATGAGCTTAGGTTGTGAATTCATTAAATAAACATGACAAAAATTATATTTCCTAAAAGAAAGGCTTACTTATATTTGTTACATATTGAATTCTCAATGATCAGAAGAAGCTCAAAATCTGGTTGTTCGGATGTCATCGGGATCTGATGTACCGTCAGGATTTGGTATGTCATCAGGATTTGTATGACATCAGTATTTGATGATAGTCAGCATTAGAGGATTAATTCTCTTTCTTATAATGTGGAGCAGATATTTGTTACGCTTGAGAGATAGGATTTTATCTGTTTAGTTTAAGATATGTATCAGTTTCAAGTAGTTTTTGATAATGCATATCTTAGATTAATCTGTTGTAGTTGTGTAGTATATAAATACCGTTTAGGTCATCACTTAGTGAACAACACTCGAGGATCATTCGACCTAGCAGCTCTCAAGAACATCAGTATTTCTTGAGAGGATTTTGTAATAGTTTTTATCAGATATATAAAAAGCTGTTATATTTTATTACTTATTCGAAACATTTATACAATTGTATCAAAACCCCCCTTAAACAATTGTATATTTACTGGGTAACAATTGGTATCAGAGCTCACCGATAAATTTACAATCAGAAACGATCTAAACATGTCTCTAAACAAGTATGAAAGCATTAAAATTCCCATTCTGAAAAAGACTGAATATCCAACATGGAAGGTGAAGATGCTCATATACCTGGAAGCTACAGATCCTAATTATCTAGACATAATCAATGATGGACCCTTCACCCCAACAAAACTAGTGCCTGCAACTCCTACTGTTGCTGAACATTATCAACTGAACGAGAAGACAGAATGGACACCTGAAGAGAAAGTAGATGTGCTGAAAGATGCAAAGGTAAGAAAAATTTAGAATAACAATCTTGATTCCATGATGTCAAATAGGGTCATAGCATACAAGATTGTCAAAGAAATCTGGGATGCTCTTGAAACTCAATGTCAAAGAACCATGGCCATCAAGAAGAACAGAAGGGCTGTTCTGATTCAAGAATATGTACACTTTGAGGCCACACCTGATGAAAATCTCACTGACATCTATGACAGATTTCTGACTTTGCTAAACAATCTGTCTTTGATGGGAAAGGTGTATGATCGAGAGGATTCAAACACCAAGTTTTTGAGAGCTTTGAGTGAAGAATAGGAGACTTAGACTTCAATCATGCGACATCGGTATGATCTGGACATAATTACTCTGGATGAAGTCTATGGCATGCTGAGAACTCATGATTTGGAGGTTCAGCAAAGGAGAGAGAGAAAAAGTAGCAAAGGGAAATCTGGTGCTTTGAAAGTTAATGATAAACCTTTAAAAAATCTATTGGAGTTGTACAAAAGAAGAACAATTTTCCAGAATCAAATAATGGTGGTTCATCATCAAATCCTAATGATGATACTGATTATAAAACTGATGAGAACATGACAGATTCTGATGTGATGCAATTGGCCGCATTGCTGGTTAAGGGCTTCAGGAGAATGCAATTCAGGAAGTCTAGGAACAACAGAAGCTTCAAGAAGAAGTTCACTAGAGGTGAAAAGAAGTCAACTGGGAGAAAAGATGAAAATGACTCTAAAGCTGGGAAGCTAGACAGGACGAAGATCAAGTGCTACAGCTGTGATGAACCTGGTCACTTTGCCCCAGAGTGCAAGAAAACAAAGCATGACAAAGGAAAGAACAAAGCCCTAATCACTTCAAGCAAGAATTGGATGGACTCCTCTTACTCTGAAGGTGAAAACATATGCTATGCACTGATGGCCAGTTTTGATTATCCTGCTGCTTATGAGCCTAAGGTACAAACTCCTTTCTTCACTTTTAATACTGAAAATATATCTGAATTGAAATCTATTCTTAAATCTTTGCATGGTAGTTATAAGAATAAGACCTTAGAAAATGATAGACTTATAACTAAAATTAAGATCTTGAAATCTAGGAATGATCAGTTAGAGTCTGACTTAATTCATAAGATACATTTGAAGAAAGAATGTGAGAGAGCTAAACATACAGTTAATATTCTTGAGTCTAGATACAGTATGTTAGAAGAGGATCTAGAAAATGAGAGAAAACCCCTTAAAGCCTGGACTGATTCAGGAAAAAAGGTTCATGAGATGATCTCAAAGAAAAACTGGAAAGAATTCCTAGGCTATAAAGATGGAATTAAGGATCTTGACACTGAAAATAAAGTTTCTCTTAAAACTCCTGTTAAGTTTATTTAATCAGAAGCTGATGAACCCAAATCCGCTTTTGAAAAGGGTTCAACATCAGTTTCATAACAAAAACTGGTAAATGATAAAACTCAAAGAAAGAAAAGTAAGGAAACCATTAAGTCTGTTAAGAAAGAAAAGAACATAGGACTTTTGACAACAAGAAAATTGAAAAAGAAAATATCTGAGGTTACTAATAAACCTCAAGTAAAGAGTCCTAAAAGAAACAGGAATGGTAAGCAAGGTATTTCTAAGGATTCAAATTACAAGGTTGTTCCCAATGCTCCTAGGAAAACTTGTTTTAACTGTGGAAATACTAATCATCTTACTATTGATTGAAGGAGGAATAAGAAAAGGAAAACTGTTATTCCTGAGTCTGATATTAGGGGTAGATCAGTATTTTATAAACCACACAATTCTTATTTTCATTGTGGTAGTAGATGGAATTCGATTTATACTTGTAGTTCTTATCACAAGTTGTGTCACAATTACTATGAAACTTTACCTAAGTTTAATAAAGTTGCTTGTGTGCTTAGTTCTAATAATTTTACTAAACTTGCTTCTGACAAGACAAATCCTGACAAGGGAAAGACTGTCAAAAGTACTTCTGACACACAAAGACTTAAATTGTCCAAAAAGAGGACCCAATAAGTGTGGGTCCTTGAAAATCATTCTAATTAATTATTCTTCTGATTGCAGGGTAACAAGAAAAATACACTTGTCTTGGATAGTGGATGTTCAGGACACATGACTGGAAATAAATCACTGCTGTCAGAATTTGAGAAAAAGATTGTCCCAGATGTATCTTATGGAGATGGAAATGTAGGAAATACTCTGGGATATGGCAACTTGATAATTGGAAAGGTAGCAATAGAGAATATAGCTCTGGTGGAAGGACTGAAGCATAATCTTCTGAGTATCAGTCAAATCACTGACAGAGGTTATCATGTTATATTCTATGACTCACACTGCGAAGTTGTTTATAACAAGTCAAAGAAAATTGTCTTGATAGGATACAGACATGGTAACATTTATGAAGCAAGGCTATATGAAAGTCTTAAAAAGGAAGCTACTTGCCTTATCTCTAAGACATCAGTAGATGAGAGCTGGAACTAGCATAAGAAGATCTCACATCTCAATTTCAACTCAATAAATGAACTTTCCAGGAAGGAGATTATAAGAGGATTACCAAACATGCTATATTCAAGTGATGGTCTTTCTGATGCTTTCCAAAAGTCTAAACAACGAAGAGTATCTTTCAAAAGCAAAACAAAATTCTCTATCTCTGAGCCATATCACATGCTGCACCTGGACCTTTTTGGACCAGTGAACATAATGTCCATCAACAAGAAAAGGTACACACTTGTAATTGTTGATGATTTCACTAGATATACATGGGTTTATTTTCTACACAGGAAGGATGAAACTCCAGAAATTCTTCTGGACCACATAAGGAAAATTGAAAATGGATCTACTCACAAAATGAAAATCCTGAGAAGTGATAATGGCACTGAATTCAAGAACTCAATGATGTAGGAATTCTGCAAGTACAAAGGCATAGAGCAACAATTCTCAGCTCCTGGTACACCTCAGCAAAATGGTGCTGTTGAGAGGAAAAACAGAGCCTTAATCGAAGATGGCAGAACTCTGCTAGAAGAAGTAAAACTACCCACTTACTTCTGGGCTGAAGCAGTAAACACAGCATGTTATACTCGGAATGTCACTTTGATAAATAGACAAGGGGTTACTCCTTATCAAATGCTAAAAAAAAAGAAGCCCAGTCTCAAACATCTTCATGTATTTGGATATAAGTACTTTGTTTTGAGAACTCATACTGATCAACTTGGAAAGTTTGAATCAAAGGTTGATGAAGGAATCTTTGTTGGATCCTCACCATCAAAAGCTTATAGAGTGTTCAATCTAAGAACACACACTATAGTAGTCTCCATCAATGTATCTTTTGATGATAAGAAGATTCCTGGTTTTGAAGAAGACACTCATGAAAGTTTAATCGTTTCAAATGGAAAAGCATTGTTGGAATCTGGATCAAACTCTAATGAACTATCAAATCCTGATGATCCAAATCCTGACACTCCTTCAGATTCTGAAGATAATCATTGTGCTAATGAGCCTGCACAAGTTGAGGGGGAGCAACAACAGAGGTCAGCTGATGATACTAGCACTGAAGAATCATCTCAAAGTTCTTCTCAATCCAATGTTGATTCAACATCAGAAGAACATGAGTCAAGTCCCAATAATTCATCATGAAATAACCCAACAGATTCAGGGGGAGCGTCAAATGCATTTGATGAGGCATACAATTCAGGGGGAGCATCTAGTTCCAGAATGATACTTCCCAGTGCCAAAAAAATGGACTATGGATCATACTCCTGATCTGATCATTGGAAATCCTGATGATGGTGTGAAGACAAGAAGTGTACCTCAGAATGAATGTTAATATCATAATCTACTTTCAAAAGAAGAGCCAAAGAAAGTAAAAGATGCACTCAAAGATGCAGATTGGGTCATGGCTATGCAAGAAGAATTGAATGGATTCGAAAGAAATGAAGTATGGAAGCTGGTGCCTAGACCTAAGAACAGGTCAATTATGGGCACAAAATGTGTCTTTAGAAATAAGACTGATTCTGATGGAACAATCATCAGAAACAAGGAAAGATTGGTGGCAAAAGGATATTCTCAACAAGAAGGTATTTACTATGATGAGACATTTGCTCCTGTTGCTAGGTTGGAAGAAATCAGAATCTTCTTGGCATATGCTGCTCACAAGAAGTTCAAAGTCTTCCAGATGGATGTCAAGAGTGCATTTCTCAATGGAGAACTTGAAGAAGAAGTTTATGTTGAACAACCACCAGGATTTGTGGATCCTAAACATCCTGATTATGTTTACAGACTTGATAAAACACTATATGGACTAAAGCAAGCACCTAGAGCATGGTATGAAACTTTTGCTCAATTTCTACTTGAAAGTGGATTCAAAAGAGGTACAATAGATAAAACTCTGTTTTATCTTAATGAAAGTAAAGATTTGATTTTAGTTCAAATTTATTTTGATAATATCATTTTTGGATCAACTAATCAAACACTATGTAATAAGTTTTCAAAGTTGATGCAATTAAGATATCAAATGAGTATGATGGGAGAGATGAGTTACTTCCTAGGCTTGCAGATTAAACAGACTGATAATTGCATCTATATCATTCAGTCCAAGTACACAAGAAATCTACTGAAGAGGTTTAATATGCAAGAAAGTGCAACTGCAAGTACTCCTATGGCAACTACTACAAAACTTGATCCAAATGAAGGTACAGCAGTTGATATGACAACCTACACAGGTATGATTGGATCTCTGTTATACCTAACTGCTAGCAAGCCAGACATTATGTTTTCCACTTGTTTGGGTGCAAGATTTCAGGCAAATCCAAGAGAGCCACATCTTATTGCAGTAAAGAGAATTTTCAGATACCTTAAGGGTACTTTTTCTCTTGGACTTTGGTATACAAGAGAAGCTGATTTTGCATTATGTGGTTATTAAGATGCTGATTTTGCTGGATGCAAAATAGACAGGAAAATTACATCAGTATGCTGTCAGTTCCAGGGAGGCAGATTAGTCTCATGGTTCAGCAAGAAGCAGAAATCTATTTCTACTTCAACTGCTGAGGCTGAATATATTGCAGCTGGGAGTTGCCGTGCTCAGTTGTTATTGATGAGAAATTAGCTCATGGTCTATGGATTATCATTCTCAAAAATTCCTATTTATTGTGATAATCAAAGTGATATTGCTATGACAAAAAATCCTTGCAACACTCTCTTACAAATCACATCAGTATCAGATATCACTTCATAAGAGAGCATGTCATGGAAGGAACCATAGAGCTTCATTTTGTTCCTACTAAACAGCAGCTGGAAGATATCTTCACAAAGCCATTACCCGAAGCAACATTTATAAAGCCTGTGAATGAACTTCGTATGGTTAATTGGGAAAAGTAAATTTTTATTTTATCTATTTGATCAAATCCTGATGTATATTGATCAAATCTTGATATGTCCTAAATGTTGTAATTTTTAGATATTAGGCCAGAAATATTTGATATATTCTATTTTATATGCATGATAAACTAAGTGAATTTATTTGATAATTGTGCATATCCAAATAAATATATCACTGTCATCATTACACATCAGTCTAGGGAGACGCGCCTTAAAAAGAAATCTTTTAGTTAATTGATTAAGTTAACTCTACACTTAATCATTAATCAGTCCTCTAGTCCCTTGATGTTCCATTGGCTATTTAACCGTCATTTCATCTCAGACATATCATCTTCTATTCTCACACAAAACTATTCTCTTTCTTTTCATCCTCATTATTTTCTTCCTTCATAAAAATGGTTCTTGTAAACATGTTTATGAACTATGAAAGTTTCAATGTCGAGTTCAGTTGTGGTGACTGGGAACTGGAATGGCATGTCACTGCTATTCCCGATGAGATATGGAACTTGGTTCCATAAGAGGTTCAGACAGATATCTTGTTCTTTGAGATGGACTATCAACTCCATCTTGAATACGAACGGAGAGAGGCTCTTCTTGAGCAAGAATGGATCATCCGTCTTGCAGTGCTAGTTGTCAACAGCAGGAGGAACTAGTCGATAGTTTTCCTTCTTAGACCAAGGCTGTTCACCATCTTAGACTAGGATTATCTTGTAATCTTTTGCATGTAATCTAAAATTTTTATAAAATGTACTCTTTTGATACATTAATGAAATTTCTTTTGATTGCAATATTTAGTTTTTGTTTATCTCGTATTATGTGCATGTGAATGTTCTCATTGAAGCCTGTTAATCTTTACTTCATCTACTTGAACTGTATTTCTTGATAAATGTTTTGATTAAAATTGTTGTTACTAATAATTTGTGATGCTTTGACAAAAAAATGTTGAATTTGAATCGACATATCTAGAGTTAGTCAAATCCTGACAGAAGAAAGGTCTTAAATCCTGATGACAAACCAGCACGTTCTAATTCAGATTATTAGTGTTAATCAATCTCTGAGTAAGTTTTATTGTTGCAATTAAGTGTCCCACTTAATTAATGATTATTGGTGGAATATTAGATAAACAAATTTCTACAGTTGTGTCTTGATATAACTGTATGTATTTTATATTTACTTCTGCAAATTCCTCCAACGTCAAAATCAATTACTCAGATATTGTTTCCTGTCCGAAGTCAAATTCGCTAGGTTACCTTCTTCATAGAAGTGTGTTAAATATAATTCTGAATAGTGAAGCTATAAAACCAGAAGAAATTTCGTGACACAATTCATCATACACATAGTTTCACTGCACACATCTCATACTTACTTTCTCGAACAAGCTATTCACATCATGACAACTTCTGCAATCATTCATGGAAACACATTTGGTACACTACGTCATAAACTGGATTCTGCAACCCGAAGAAACCATTACTAAAGGCCAAAAAAGCATTGCTAATGGCCAAAAAAAGGCTATGGCGACTCTTTTTCGGGGTCGCAATATTTTAAAATGATATATAATATACATATATATATAATGAGTTGTTAAGTTTTATAAATAACGTAACTAATATTATTAACTTTTAAAAATAAATTAAAAATATATGTCAATTATTATATCATTTCTATGTTAATTATTAATTAGTTAAATTAAAAAATCATCTTTAATCATCTATGTCATTTTGGTAACACATTTTGACTATACCGCAACATCAAAAAATAGGGGTTGCGATAGACATGGTTTAGAAGGCTATTATTACACTTTTGTTTACAACCCTAGCGTGAACGGTTGCGGAATCCAATCTATGGCGTAGTGGTACTAACAATTACTTAGCTCTGCTTTCACATCAGCAGCTACCATCATCTTTTCATGATATTCAGGATTTTCTCCTTCTATGTCCAATTGGATATGCTCTCACAAATCCTGTTAAGGTGTCATACAGGGCTGTCATGCAGGTATGGAACACAGCAGTGGTAAATTCAATACACACTGGCTTTTCTTTTGAGTATAAGGACCAAAGATATGAAGTTAATGCTGACATTCTGCTTCAAGCCTTGAGATTGCCTACTCTTGATGGTGCTCCTGATACTCATACCAATGAGTAGCTGTTTGATATGCTAAGGACTTTAGGCTATCAAGAAGAAATCACAACCATTGGAAAACTGGTCAGAACCAAACTGAAAAGAGAGGGGAACTTTTTCTTTGACTGCATCAGTAGATGTTTCTTAAATAAGACAACAAAATTTGATGTTCTTCCATCCACTTCACTGAGAATTGGGTACTCTCTTCTTAACTATGGTAATTTTGATTATGGTAATACTATATTATAGTTCATAATTGCTAGGATAGCAGATGCTTTAGGAGTAATAGGGTATACAAGATTTTTACAACTGATTTTCACTTATCTATACCCTAATGATATTTTTGATGATGATGAATTACTCCCTATTTTTCAAATTTCTAAAAAAGCAATCACCGATCATATCAAAAGGGATGAAAAAAATAAATTTTCAGGATCACCCTTTCTTCCTACAGAGGTCGGGCAATTTCTGTTGATAAATAGACCTACTCCTACACAAGTGCCTGAAAATCCTGATGCTGGCACATCTGTCACAGTTCCTGATGCTAAGAATCAAGAAGTCACCCATCTTATTTCTAACCCAAGCATTTCTTCTTCCAAATAGCAAACACAACAAGCCTCTAAATTAGCCTCATCTGTTGTCTCTCAAAAGATATCAGTTGTAACAAAGAAAAGGCTATTTAAGAAATCCGTCACATCTTGATAGAAAGCTAAACAAGTCTCACTAGGTGAGAGTGAGAAGAAAGAAGACTGCTTTCCAATCAGGAAAAGAAGACTGATCATTCAAGAAGATTCTGAATCAGATGATCAGATGCCAATAGGGTCCCTGCCAAAAATTAAGAAGTCCATTGATCAAAATCCTGATGACTTGATTGACACTACTGGAATCAAGGAGCCAACTATTAATGCTAGTCCTTTGCTTGACAAGCTTCCAGTAATTGAAGCAACTGATGAACATAAGAAAACTTCAAAGAGTCAGTTGAAAAGAAGAAGTGAATAAGTATTTGGATATATCAGAAAGAAGAAGAAGACTCAACCTCTTGACAAGGATGTTAATACACAAGAACCTAGGTCTCAAAGGGATTTAGCAACTGCAACACATCCAGTCACACAAGAACCATCTTCTCAAAGGGAAGATGCAGACACTGAGGCTGCACAAATCATTGTTAATATTGCTCAGAGTGATCTTTTTGCAGACTCTGTTCAACTACTTCAGGAAAAGCAAACTCATTAGGAGATATTGTCAGGAGTGGATGCAATCATTGATGATCCTATTTTTGAGAAAAACACACAAGAACCTTCACCAACCATTGCTGAAGCAGCTCACATGTCTCAGACTCCACAAGAACCATCAGTTCAAAGTACTGATGCTGGTCTTTCAACATCTCCTGACAAATCAAATCCTGAAGATGCATCAGCTCCTACTGAGAATCATCCTTCACCTGCACTAGCTACAATTGATGATCCATTACTAGTTGCTAGTTTGAAAAAGCATCCTGATGTGCTGTTTGTTCCTCCAATTTCACCACTTCCACTTGAGGAATCACCTTGAGGTGTTGTTAACTTCTCATATATTCTCATGTTTGTATGATTATAAATAGTCTCTTATTAAGGTTATCTCTATTTATATGAAAAGCATACAACTCTTCTCAGCCATCTCTTATTTTTCGCTATATGTGTGATTAAGCCTTTCTGTGAGACTTTATGAAAATAAAAAAAAAAATTTGAGTGGCAGTCTCATGTATTGGCAAAAGGAGAGGTAGTTTTGAGACAAGAATCTTATAAGTTTTTATTTACTTATAAAGTTTCTTCTGTGAGAATAATATTACTCTTAAAAGTAATATATATTGTGTGAGAAGTGATAAGATCACTTAAAAAGAATAGAGAGATTTAGGTGTTACTATGTTTCTGTTTCAGGATCACATCAGCCACATGCATCTCTTGCAAAGAATCTGGATAAAGGCAAGGTAATTCTGCCTGATTTTACACATTCTTCTGATGGCTTCTCTGACTCTGACAATGATAGTGATGACGATGATCCTGATACTACTCAGCTTAAGTATGCAATTAATGCATCCAATGTTGGTTCTTCTTCGCACTTCACTGAACATCCTTCTTGTTACAATTCTGATGTTGAGTATTTCAGACAGACATAATGGGATTATAAATGGAGACTTGCAAATTTTTCTATCTCATCTGCTGTTGGCCTGTAACACATTCATCGTGCCTATGATGAAATTCAAACTCCTGATCTGAAGTTGCATCTTAAGGCCTTAATTATTTCTGTTAAAGGAAATCACTCTGAACTTGATGAAATGAAGAAGTCCCATGCTGGTGGCAAAGAGAAAATTGATGGATTTTTACTTCACACACCTAACTCACCTGAAATCAAAAGTGTGAAAAATACCATCAAAGATGTTGTTAAATCTCAAGACATCATGGCCTCTAGACTTTTCTCCTTGGAAGACAAGGTTTCTTTTATAAGTGACAAACTTAATGCTCTGTTTTCTCTTCTTTTAAATACCGATGCCAAAAAGGGGGAGAAGATAGCTGCTACAAAATGTACACCAGATTCTATTCAGACAAAGGATAAAGATATTGATGATGATGGTGATAAGAATAATCCAGTTACAGATGTTCAAATTGCTTCTACTGCTCAACAACTTCAACATTCCAAGAATAATGATTCTTCATGACAAAGGAAGTCTACTGGTGCTTATAAAGCCAAGGACAATACTATTGCTGGTGCTCATGAGGATGATGACATTACAATCTCAAATTTAGTAGAAGCTAATGGGATGTTATTTCCTTACAGACATAAGGAAACAGGTGAAGAGAACAAAGACAAGAAGTTTGAGCAAAAGAATGCTAGGAGTGTTGTTGGGTATATAACTGAAGAATTTCTTGATCTAACATCTGAAGAAGCAGTTATGCAACAAAAGGAGCTTTTGGCTCAAATTGAAGCTGAAGCTAACACTTCTAAAGGAAGAGGAAGAAGAGGTGGTAGATCTGCAAGAGCAAGAGGAAGAGGAAGAGGAAGAGGTGGAAGAACTTCTGGATCAAGGCAAGTAACTGCTTTAAACTCTACTTTTCTGAATTTTCTATCCAGAGAAGGTTATGTTCCTATACAAGGAAATGAAGAAGATAAAGAGGTTCAGAAGCCAGAAGAGTTGATTATACCAAGGAAGAAAAGATCAACCACTCACATTGATCAAGCTGATACAGCAAATCAGAATGTAACTCCTGATGTAGACACAAATCCTGAGATAAAAGCAGATCATGATGCTGTGAACCTGATAACTTATTTTAACTCTGATGAAAAAGTGATTAAAGTATTAAATGAGTCAGCTTGAATATGTGTTAGCTAGGTTAAGAGATTCTATCTTAAAACAGGAAGATGTTGATAAGTCCATGAAGAAGCCTTTTTGGGTGGTATACAATGAAAAACTGAAACTTATCAAATCTCGAACCAGAGCAGGCATTGGTCATTCCAGCATGGAGATCTTAGAATCTGATCAGCTTGATACATATACTCTGACAGAAAATCTTGGTAAAAGAATTTCTCCTTCACATCTTAAGAAAGTTGAAGTTGTGAAGATTATTCATAGAAAGATAAATGATAATGATATGAGAGAAGAGATTCTGTACTTTTTCAGAGATGGTAAAGTAAAAAAGCTTTACATTGTAGCAACTCTTAATGAAGAATGTGACAGAATTGAAATACATTCACTATATTCTTAGAGTTGAGAACAAAGTGACCAGAAACTGGTCTTCTGTGATACTTGAAATGATCAGAAGAGAGTCATGAAAAAAAATGATAAATACAATGGTCATTATGTTCCTAAGTACAGAACTTATACTGGTCAAGAAATGCAGATCAAAAAGGGAGCTGCAGTGCTACAAGTTTTTCTCAACAGTCCTCAGTTATCCTTCAGTCCTGATCATTAAGATGTCAGTTAAGCTTTATGTTGATTGGTGATCTTGAGATAAGCTAAAGTTCAATTTCTAAGTTAAGATCAGCTATATCAACTTGGACAAGACACTGAAGAGAAGAGAGAGTTGAAGAAAAAGCTTGTTAAAGTCCTACGACACAAGGAAGAAGAAAGATTAAAGAACTTTCTTGGAATAATTGTCAGTTATCTGAAGATACTGAAGTAAGCTTAACTCCTTATACATTTTGTAGAATGGTTTTGGCATCATTGAGAATGGAATTTATGCTTCATTGCATTAAGCATAAATTGGGGGAGATTGTTACATATTGAATTCTCAATTATCAGAAAAACTCAGGATGTGGCTGTTTGGATGTCATCAGGATCTGATGTACCGTCAGGATTTGGTATGTCATTAGGATTTGTATGACATCAGTATTTGAAGACAGTCAGAATTAGAAGATTTGTTATGTTCCTTATAATGTGGAGCAGATATATGTTACGTCTGAGAGATAGGACTTTATCTGTTTAGTTTAAGATAGTATCAGTTTCAGTTAGTTTTTAATAATCCATATCTTAGATTAATCTGTTGTAGCTGTATAGTATATAAACACAGTTTAGGTCATCACTTAGTGAACAACACTCAAGGATCATTCGACCTCGCAGCTCTCAAGAACATCAGTATTTCTTGTAAGGATTTTGTAACAGTTTTTATCAGATATATAAAAAGCTGTTATATTTTATTACTTGTTCGAAATATTTATACAATTGAATCCAACCCCCCATAAATAATTGTATCTTTACTGGGAAATAATATTTTTAAATTCAACTATACAAATGGATATATACGGAAATAGATGGATGCAAACATTTGAATTAAATATTGTATTTACATATAAAGCTATTTATTTTCTAAGTTTGTAAGAATACCTCAGTAATAGTTTTCTTATACTTAGCAAAGATTGTCGCAACCATACTAAACGCCACTCGAGTGTATTCGCCCCAAGATATGTCCTCTTTCCGTATCACTTTTGTTGCCAATTGCTCAATATGATCTTCAATCTCTACACGAGCTGCAGAATCATCACAGTCATATGCATGAACAATAATAACGGCATATCCCACTACATGTTGTAGCAACTTGGGGGATAAGTTTGCACCACGAGTAGAGGTCAAACGCGAGTTTCGCTGCATTATTAATTCATCACCACTATATATATCTGATAAATTCACCCGACCTCCCATAAATAATCTGTTTTTCTTGTGAGCATGAGTGCCAAGCTCTTTTGAGAGTGAACATGCCACCTCTTCCTCAGCTCGTATGCGTTTATTGGGTTACATATAAGGGAAATTCGTAGGAGAAGATGTGTTTCCTTCGTTGATACAATGATTATACATATAGTCCTCCCATCCTTTCACTAGCAAAGCCTGAAAATTTAAAATATAAATATCAAATAATGTTAGTTATAACTACTACTAATTCCTAAATGTGAGTTATCAGGATTTTCTGTTAAACCATGAACTTCAAAGAAAATAATTGAAGATTTAAATATAATGTAGAAAAACAATGGAAAGTTAAATTGAATTGTTGAGAAATAGAGCACAATAAAGAAAATAGGACTTTGTTAATGCAGAATAAAAGAGAAGAATGCTGAAAAAGCAACAGGTAATTTGTGCAAAAAAATATAGCAGAAAATAAAATAGTTTTAGTGCATAGATATTGGCAAAATGCTGAATAACATAACCGTTCTTGTACAGAAAATGTAGAAAAATCGAGAAAATAGAGTAATACATGAGTCATACAATACAATATGGAAAATATCATTGATAGTTCTCTTGACTCTAGCATTAACTAAAATTCTACTCAACTAACAAAACAAAAAAAGGAGAAATGGAAGATAATAGGTAACTTAAGAAATTAATTAACTTGTTTATTTCTTTATAAATGATAACACTTATCTTATTTTTTTTCCTTTCTAGAAACTAACAATTGTTTTGTACTATTAATTTCATGGAGGATTTTGTTATATTACATGTTATTGTGTGCTGGTATAAATCCTTGTAAGTTGTAAAATGTAGTACTGTTCTTGTGCTTGTTTTAAAGATGTTAATATATTTTATCTTATGAGTTTTTAATGAGAAACCTTGTAGCACCAAATACAGCTACTTAGACAAGAAAAAAGTCGCTAGTGTCTACTACCTAGAATAGTAAAGCAGGGAAATTTTGGTAAGACTCGAATAAATTTCATTTTTGAATCAGGGAATGTGGTTGTACACGTATTTATGATATGAACTTGTTTATAACTAAAAGTTATTATTTAGAGAGAAAAACTATGTTCAACTGTAATTCCCATTCTATATTGTTTGATCAATTTGACAAACAGAGACTTATATGTTGCTATATATTATGCTCAGAAATCAACTTGCTCAAGCATGCATTTTATATTCTATAGACTTCTCTCCTTACAAGTTAAAAAATATATATTTATAAGGCCTGATGTAAGCAGTTGATAAAAACACATACCCGCATACGGTTAGCTGCTTCAGGCGTCCAAAAAGTGCCCTTCTGATTATTTTTCTCGTGGTTAGCATCAAAGAATTCGATGAGTGTTAGCATCCGCCCTTCCTTTTCTCACACTCCTACAAGAAGGTAAAAGACGAATAAATGAATTATTAGTTTCTTCTACTATTAATGTTAGACTCTGAGTATATCTTCATCCCTTCAACTATCATTTTTATTTGTGTTATGATATTTAAAATGGCCTGTAAAAAATTTTGTGGGCTACTGTACTTTCTTTTTAGGAGATTTAAGATTGACAACAGTAAATCGTTGATAGGAAAAATAAATTGCCTGACAAAAATGACATAAGGCTTCGCACTAGTAGTGTGCAACAAATTCTTCAACTTTTGGTTTTCTGTATTTTGCTTGGACATAGCACAAAATTTGGCAGAATCCAAGCAATCGCAAAGTGCATTCCAAGCATCTGGTTGGATGTGCAAAGGCTTCACATCATGTCTTGTGGTTCCCGGTGCACTATTCTGAACTCTTTTATTAGCTTGTCTTAAGTCCCATAAAATCATACTTTTCAAATTATTCTTCAAATGCTCTTTCATTTTATAACGCGCTACTTCCATGGGAACCCCCTCTTCATAGTCGTAGTATCTCTTAATCTAACAGCATTTTAAATTAGTAATATATAAACTGTATAAATTAAAACTAGGAACTAATTTTTTAAGTTCGTAGTCATTATTATCATAATGAAAACTACAATAAAAACAGCCAAAACACTATATCCAAATGTTTATCATGCAAAGGTTAATATCCATCAATTGCAAGACCTAACCTGACATTTTGAAATCTTTTATCAAAATGTTTTCATTCATCTCCATCAGCATGGTGAGTTATTTATCCCTCTACCACGTCCCTAGTTTTATGCCATCTCATATACTCAGCGGTGTGCTTTCACATGAATAATCTTTGTAGTCTTGGAGTCAGGGGAAAGTACCTTAGGATCTTATTTGCTACACGTACTTTTTTTGGATCTTTCTGAAATTTATACCGATCTTCCCCACATATATCACAAACTTACTTTTCTTGATCAACATCTTCCTTGTAAAATAAATGTAGTCAATCTCGTAAGCACCAATCTTTTCATATTTTAAATGTAATCCGTGAACCATATTTTTCCCATTTCGGTAAATCTCAGGAAATGTATGTGGACTAGGAAACACATACCGGATTAGCATAAGTAACTCATCAAAACCCTTTTGACTACAACTATACATATTCTTGAAGTGAAATAATTTAGTGGCAAAAGATAACTTTGAATACTCTTCACAATTTGGATATAAAGGCACCGAAGCATCACTTACCACTTTGTCAAATTCAGTCGCTTCCTTATTTGGTTCTTTTTCAACATTTGGGAATCGATATTGTTCCCCAATATCTCTCAAAATTTCAAATGTATCATACATATCTTCATCCCCATTATCATTATGGTTTTGACTCGTTCCAGCAGCAGAATGACAAAGTCGTTCAACCTTTTCACCATGATTATACCATATAGTATACGCCTCAATAATACCATTATGATACAAGTGAAATTTAACCTCATCTTCAGTGATCAATGCTAGATATTTACATTTATTGCAAGGACATCCTATCAATCCCCTTTCCTTTGTTCTTTGTGCAAATTCAACAAAATCATCCACACCGCTCTTGTATTCATCAATTATACCACCTCTGCCACCAAACCTACGTTTCATCCAATTCCGATGCGACGACATCTACGTGCAAAAAACTAATATAAATAAAATTTAAGGGGCAGTGCATAATCATAAAGTGATCACATATCTTGACATGATGTAAAAACACATATACATCATACATGTTTACATACTCACTGAAACAATATATAAACAATTAAAGTATCTTAAATCAAGCAGATTATGCAATCAACTATATTTACCTCTGTGCTTGAGAAGAATTGGATCTGATGGATGTGATTTGCGACTGAGTTTCAATACAATCGATGTAATGGAGTTGAATTGATGAAATGAGAGATACATGAGAGGCTAATACGCTTAGTGTTGCGTTGCTAACGATTCTGAGGTTTGAGCTATTTTGAGTATTAAGAATTTTAAAATTAAAATAATAATAATAATATTTTATCTAAATTGTTTTACCCCTATTAAATTTTTAACCAAAAAATCATTCTTATCATTAGCTATTAAAATTATATTTAAGCCATTTTAATTTTATTTAATTTTATCCTATATTTGGAGGTTGTAAATTTGTGATAGTTTAAAAACTAGAATGAAATTTTTATTTGAAATAGTAATATATATTGAAAATTTGTATAGAAGAAAAAAGTTTAAAAATATTATTTTTCAAAACAAAAGTTTATGAATATTATTTAGTTATCCTCATTTTATTTTAATTGAACAATGAGGGATTCATTTATTTCAACTATCCCAAATGATAATTTAAAATTTAAATTTTTTTGAAAGTGTAATTGTATCACAACAGTTTTAGTTAGTGGGTGGACTAATTTACTAATATAATAACTCATATATATATATAATTTTAAGAGTTTTTGTTCCTCGATTCTACACTTTTTTAAAATAAAATTTAATGAAAAAGTGATGTGAGGTTTAATTTTTCATTTCAATGTAAATTAAAGAAATTAAATTTTTAACCAAAACTTCAAAGTGTTTGATACATTATCATTTTATGCACCTTGCTATAAGTGTTATAAGAGGTTTATCATTCTTTTAGTATAAAAATCATGAGAATCAATAATTTACATTATTAAAACTAAAAGTCATGTTTTATAAAAAAGAAATAATTTAGGTGTTAAATAAAATATTAGGCTAAATACGATTGAATCGGTGGAGTTTAATAATGGGTTAAAAAATTATAGATTCCATTACATTGAATAATTTCGTCATATACATCTATTCTGTCATATTAATCTTGCCCAAAAATTGAGTAGGAAACTTTGATGGCGCTAAAAAATATAAAATCGACGGATTTTGTATATTAAACTAATTTCCTGCTTCTTCAATTTAATACACATGTTAATGTTGACTTTTTAGACACACAATCCGTCATATTTATAAAAAAGTCAAAGGTCAACCATCCACCACCATAAATGACACGTAATCCATCACATTTAGCGGCATAAAATTTCCGTTGTATTTAATCCGTCTAATATAACGTTTATTCTTACAGTGAATTTTGGTCACTAACCATGTGGCATTGGTGACTTGCAATTTCGGAGGACATTATTGGGAGAAATTATGTAAATGCAAGGGGTTCACTATTAATAATTGAGTTGTAGTAAATCAAACCACTACATGTGACATTTGAGAACCATTTTGGGTACAAATTTGGTACCTCTAGAATTATTATTAAATAAATACAAGTGTCTATTCATTCTCTACCCAAATGAACCATAGGAAAAGGTTAACTTAAAATAAAAAGTAGACATAAATCTAAGGCATTACATCAACCTTAAAAGCAGTACACCAATCTGCACCCTCTTACACAAAATCCGACCATTTCTTCTCACTTTTTAATTTGATTTTTTCGTGTATGAGTATAGATTTTTTAAATCCAGACTTCTATTTTTCTCCTCTCTCAACCATAATTTTGCATTTCAAGTTTGTATTCTAAAATTGGTTTCTATTAGAATAGGCTGGCATATATCAAATACAAATAAATTAAAAATAAAAAGGAAAAACCAATCTAACCACCACATTAATCTAATCTAATTTTAAAATAAAAACTAAAAACCAATCTAACCAACACATTAATCTAATCTAATGGCTCATTACATGCACCAGAGAGTTAAACTGCAACCTCGCACACAAAATCTCACATTTTCCCCTCCATTTATAATTTAATTTTTCATGTTAAATGCTATGTTGGTTTTAAAATCCGACTTGATTATATTTTTCTCTATCTTCCCGCAATCAATTTGCATACCATATTTAATATATTTCGATGTGATTTAGAAATTTTATTACTTTCGAATCTAGATTTTGTTATAAGAGAGTTTTATTGGAGTAGGCCGTGTATATATATATTTCACCAAAATAATATCATGTGTAGTTTGCCTAAAATCTTTCTTATTAAATTGTTCAAACAATTATTGAATTTATATTATGTACAAAATTAGCATATATGTGTAGGTGTGTGATTGGAATATATATATATATATATATATATATATATATATATATATATATATATATTTAACCGTATATGTCAAATAGTGTTGCTCAAATAATTAATTCTAAATATTAGTAGGTGTGTCATTTTTACTAAGTGAGTTTAAGTTTTTTTTTTTGGTGCAAATTTTTGGAATAATTACTTAACAAATAAAACTTTATACATGTAGATTAAAAATTTTGACAAAAAAAACATTAACTTTTAGATTTAAATTCTCACTCACAATTTTAATTCAAAACCATAATTTTTCAAAGAGTACACATTTTAAAATTTTAGAAAATTAAATGTTATTTAACGAAAGCACAATTAAAATTATTTAATACATCGTTTCAAAAAAAATTATTTAATACATATTTTATAATTAGTGCCACATTTTATTAGATTTACTGATCATTAGAACATTTTTTGTGAGTAACACAACCTAAAAATAACACATAGGTACAGGCATTTGACATCTAGGTTTCAAAATATACTTTTCAATCACACACCTATGCAAGTTTTATACACTAACATAAAATTCAAGAATTATTTTGAAATATTTTTAATAAATATTTTAAGCCAAGTAAACATTATATTATTTGGGTGCAAATTTTGTGAATAACTACAACCTAACTACCAATAAATCCCAAAATACATAACAATTAAAAGTTTTGATTAAACAAATATAAATTTTACATTTAAATACTCACTCTCATATTCTTCACCACAATATTTTTTCATAAAATATATGTTTACAAAATTTTAAAATTTTAATATTATTTCACTATAACATGGTTAAAATTATTGAGTACATAATTTTATAATAAGTACCATATTTTATTATATTTACCTACCATTATTAGATACATATTTACAAAATCTAAAAATAACTGCAAAAAAAAAAATAAAAGAATATGCTTTTATGTATTGAAAACCTGAAACATAAACAAAAATAAGACACCCCTAATTAACATTATATAATTAAATATTTAAAACCTTCATTTTACATATAAGTTATTATGTAATTTACAACCACACATATGTGAATTTTATAAATCACATCGAATTTGACAAATGCCAACTAAGCATTATATTATATTATTTGGGTACAAATTTGTGACTTATAAAATATAAAATGCCTAAATTTTTTTTTATACATTCAGAGTAAAAGTTTTAAATAAATAAACAAACATAAATTTTTACATGTAAATACTTACTAACACTTTTCACTTTTTTTTTATCAAAGCATCATAATTTCTCAAAAAATACCGGCTTTTAATGTTTAAAACAATTTACTATTAATGAACTCAAGCACCATTAAAATTATTTAATACATAATTTTATAATAACTATTGCATTTTATTAGTTACACAACCTAAAAATATCACAATGTAAACACACTAAAAAATAAAAGAAATTAGGAATGTGTATTGAAAATATTTACAACCAAATTTAACCTAGTAATAGTTTAGTGTTTTAGAGAAAAATATTTCATTAAAAAAAATACATCTTAAGTATAAAATATTGATTTAATATTTAAAAATTTATATATTTAAATATAAATAGTTTTAATTAAATTAATTAACAATTGGTATGAACTCCTAAAAGAAGATAAAAACTTTTAGACCATTAATTATTAATCCCTACTTGCTATAAAATTGACATTCAAGTAGGCAAATAACTATTATTTAAAACTATCTTTTTATCCTCAATCATTTAGTCCAAAATATTATAAATTATAAATTAACTTTTATACACCAAATATAAAGAATAATAAAAAAATTATATACTTATTTTTCTTATTATATTTACCCAAATTATTATTTCATAATAACACACAAGTACACAAACAACTATTTTTAAAATTATAGCTTAAATTCAACCCTACATATCAAGAAATTATAAATTTAAATTTTTTATTAAAATCCCAAATATATTAAATGGTAAGAAATAATTGTATTTAGATTTTAGTTATTATATTTACCATGTTAGTTGAAATTTTGTTTCAATAATAATATCATTATCCATAATACAATTTAAAGTTTATCTAATTAATTTTAAATCATTTTCTTAATACTCAATAAGTGATTTATTATATTTACTCTTTTATAACAAATTTAAAACACTTAACATGACTGATAACTAAGCTATCTCTATTCCTCATTTTAGCACGACACAAATCCAGAGTATTACCTACTTCTGAAAAATACTTTGAATTCTTGTTTAATGCATTAGCCACCTAGAGAGAATGGGTTTCAATCACCACCTGCTGCTAAGTTGACCTTCCTTCCATCCAAATCAATGCCTCATGAACACCTACAGCCTAAGCCTCAAGGGCGGTCACTATTCCACTTATTTTTATATTTTTGCCAGCAATAAACTCACCTGCACTACCCCTGAGGACCATTCCAATTGAGAACAATGTATCTCCCTCGTACAATGAAGCATCCACATTGAGTTTAGTCCATCCTGCTTCTGATTTTTCCCATCTGACCTCTACCTGCGTTTCCCTATTTCCAGGCCCTCGGTCATAAGCTTGTTTTTCTCCTTTGCGCGTCCTACCATTCAAATTATAGTGTCGGGGCAATCAACTTAGACTCCCCCACTTTTTTATTATGACCAAACCAGATACCCCATAAAACCTTAGCAATAGTAGTCAGAGTTTCTGCTGTGCCATTGCTTAATTTCTCCAGAAGCCATTGGGGTGCATCCTCCACTGCTCTCATATCTTAAACCAAGCCAGCTTCTTCCCAGCATTTCTTTATTGGGATGAAACTGCTATCGTATTTAAACTGATATAATAGATATATGAGACTGTATAAAACACAGGAGAGAAAGCAAAAGAAAAGACATATTATTTTCTGATGATTAGCGAACAGAATCAGTACATTCAACACTCAGCTACTGAACGTGCTAAAAACTAGAGCTACAAACCAGCAACAGACTCCTACTAAACCTCCACACTACTCCCACTTATTCATTTTGTTCCTAGAATTACTGAACAGACCAAAGACTTATTCTTTGTGAGGTAGATGTGGCTTAACAGCTACTAAAATAAATATATTAATAACTAAATTTAAGATTATTCCAACATTCACCCCCGTAATCTTAAATTTACGAAGCACTTTCTCTTCGCCTGTGATGCACTTCTCACCACCATCAATTTTGATGCACTTTCTCATCAAAAACATTTTGGAGCACTTCTCTCCAAAAATACTTTGGAGCACTTTCTCTCCACAACTCTAAATGAGTGGTTCTCCCTCGATCAATTGTGTCATCCTTTCTTCATCATTCTGAAATCTATAATTCTTTGCCAGATGCCCATATTTTTTACATTTGTAGCATTGTAGCTTTCCTTTGTACCAGCAGTCTTTTTCTTCATGTCCCATCTTATGACAATGGTTGCATTGAACTTTGTTGCCTATGCCTTTTGGGGATGAAGCTTTAGCTAATAACAGTCCCTCATTTTTTCCTCCAATTTCTTCCTCCCTCATTGATCTCCTTTGGTCCACGGCGTGAAGTGAATTGATCAATTCTGAAACAATTAATTTTGAAAGATCTTTAGTATCTTCAAGTGAGGAAATTTTAGTTTCATACCTCTCAGGAAGAGTCACTAAAAGTTTGTCCACAACTCTTTGACTTGAGAAATCTCCACGCAGTAGTTTGATTTGGTTAACAATGGACATCAACCTACTCCCATATTCCTTGACCCTTTATTATTTTTCATTCTCATCATCTCAAACTCTTTCTTGAGGTTCAGAATTTAAATCAGTTTGGTTTGTTGGTTGCCTTCAAATTCTTCCTTAATTTTTGTCCATGCTTCTTTAGGAGTATCACAACCCATAATAGTTGTAAAGATCTCTTCCGACACAGCCGAATGTAGACATGAAAGTGCCTTTGCTTCTCTTGCCACTTCTTCATCACGTTTTTTGATTTGGGCTGCTGTTGGATTCTGTGGAAGAAAGGTTGGCTCAACATCACTCTCAATTGCTTTCCACGAACTCATAGCTTTCAAATATGATTTCATTTTGATAGCCCATGAATTATAATGATCTTTTTTGAATAATGGAATAGAGACGGAGAAATTGTTTGATGCCATGGAAAATATTAAGGATAATATATATATATGTATGTGTATTTTTATAAGAGTTTTATAAGCCCTGGATCATATGGCTCTGATACCAGTGTTGGGATGAAACTGCTATCGTATTTAAACTGATATAATAAAAAATATGAGACTGTATAGAACACAGGAGAGAAAGCAAAAGAAAAGACATATTATTTCTGATGATTAGAGAACAAAACTCAGTACATTCAAATATATAAGCCAACACTCAGCTACTGAACGTGCTAAAAACTAGAGCTACAAACCAGCAATAGACTCGTACTAAACCTCCACACTACTCCCACTTATTCATTTTGTTCCTAGAATTACTGAACAGACCAAAGACTTATTCTTTGTGAGGTAGATGTGGCTTAACAACTACTAAAACAAATATATTAATAACTAAATTTAAGATTACTCCAACATTCTTAGCATAATAGCAGTCAAATAATACATGTAATAATTTCTCCTCATCAGTTTCGCACACAGGACATGTAATCGAACATAATACTCCTTTATTCCTTAAAAGATACCTAATAGGTAAGTTATTCATGCAGAACCTCCACATGAAAATCTTGATTTTATGAGGCAAATCAAGATTCCAGAGCCTATTCCATCCCATCCTCTCGATTCAACTACAACGGTCATGTCTCCATTACGGTCGTACCAAAAGTGATATCCAGATTTAACAGAATACTTGCCATCAGCAGTAGCCGTCCATGCAACTCTATCTTTTACTTGGTTTTGAGGAATTCGAGTTTGCAGAATACACTTGACGTCGTCATCATAAAAAGTTTGGTGTGTCTTATGCTCGTCCCACTCTTTAGAATTAGAACGGAAATATGCACTAACTTTATCAGTTTTGACGCTATTAACATGATGATTCTCCATACAGAAATTTCTCTTTCCCCATATCCATTGATCACTGAAAATATTGATGTCATTTTCATCTCCTAAAACCCACTTGAATCATTTACCTAACTCTTCTTTAGCCTTCCATAATCCGGTCCATATAAAGCTTGAGTTAGAACCTTTTTTCGCTTTTAGCAAGTGGCCATCATAAAAGTATTTAGCTTTGTAGATTCTAGTGACCAGAGCATTAGGATTTGACATAAAATTCCATACATGTTTCCCTAGTAAAGCCAAGTTGAAGCCAGTAAGACTCCTGAAACCCATCCCCCCCTTTACTTTTTGCCATGCACATTCTCTCCCAAGCAAGCCATCGAACTCGTTTATTATTGCTAGACTGCCACCAATACCCGTTCATCATTCTTTCAATTTCTTGACTTAAGGATTTCGGGATTATAAAACAAGACATGTAGTAAGAAGGTATTGACTGAGCAACATTCTTGATCATGACAGTTTTACCCTGTTAGGTCACACACACACTGTAGAGGGGGTGAATACAGTATAAAGTACAATCAAATCGAACTTTAATAACTCAAGTAACAGAAAATAAACTTTATTGAAACAATAAACTCTGTTATAGTATGGAACTGTTACCTCTCAGTGATGAAAAAATATCACGAGAGCTGCTAGGGTTACAATGAATAATCTTCTCGTATATGATAACACTTATAGTGTAAACCCTATGTCTGTGTTTATATACTACACAGTTACAAGATAATCGCTAATTGATATTGAATATAATTCTGCTTCCTAAAATATATCAATCAGATATCTTTTCTTCCAAGTATTCTATTCTTTATAGAATTCCATCTTCATGCATATCTCTTCTTATGTTTATCTCGATCTTCTTTCCTTTAATCAGCTACTGTCCTTATCTGAACGTCCTTCAGCACCTAAGTTCTGATATCCATCTTCTGATGATTATCTCCTGATAATATAAGTACTGATATCCTTAAGTCCTGACTTCCAGTAAGTAGTGATTTATCCAGTTTAAGTAAGATCTGAAAACTAAACATAAATCATATTAGCCATGACATTATCAAATATATCTAACAATCTCCTCCAACTTGTAAATTAGCATAATATACAAGTTTAACAGATATTTGATGATGTCAAAAATATTAAGTACAAATGCATGAGAATTAGACTAGATAACTACAACTTACAGTCCTTAAAGCTTTACCAATATTTATCTTCTGATAACAACTTCAGTCTGTACAAATATCATAATTTAAGTAGTTGTAGATCTTGACTTGGCTTCATCTTCTGATCTCTCTGATGTTAAGAGTTGTTCTGAGATAGTTCTTCAACAACCATCTCTTAGCATATCTAAGTTCATCAATCATCCTCCTTTTAGCATCTTTAAGCTCTGCAGTATCTTCACCAATTTGAAAGATTGCAGCCCTGAGATCATTAATCTTAGCTTTTCTTATATCCTTATCCAGTCTGATCAAATAAGCTTTATCAGACTCAAGATTGATATCTACAGCCCTATAACCCAGAAAGGTAGTTATAATCTTAGCAGTGTTGGGCTTCATTTCAACTATATCACCCTTGTGATCTCTGTACTTTGGAACATATGTGCTGTCAGACTTAACAGAATAAAGCCTTTTTTATCTCTAGATCTGATCCTTCAAATAGTTTGCAGCACTTCCTGTCAATCTGTCATTCAGTTGAAGTAAGAATAGTACATGCTCCAATTCCTTAAAATACTTCAATGGAATGGCATTTTGCCTTATATGATAAACCATACCATCTGTCATGAAGTACAACAAGATGTGTTCTTTCAAGTAGGTATGGTAAACCATTTGTACAGATTCTAGTTGATTCAATCTCTAAGGAGTTGCTCCAACACCTGGTTCACTCAAGGAAGTTGGATCATTGGTAGTGTTCTGTATTCTTCTTTCATCAGCACTTCCCAATCCAGTTTTATCTCTTGCTTCCTTTCCAGTTACTACTCTTGCTTCAAAACCACTTGCAGCAGTCTTCAATGGTTGAGTCTGTTTTGCTTTAGTGAATCCTGGTAGGAGTTTCTTTGATTTATCTTCTGATATCAAGTTAACTTGAGCTCTGTCAGAGGTTACTTGCTTCTTCGAAATATCAGAACTTACTGTCTCTTGACTCTGAACAACTTGAGCCATGTTAGAGGTTGTCTTAAGAACTTTTCTTGAAGTTAGAGCAAGATCAGCATCTTCATCAATAATTTCTTCATTCTCAGGAGGCACATAAACCTTGATAGGTTCACCAACTTTTTCTTTACCCTTGGATCTTGGACATATCTGCAGTTGTGATTTAGCCAATGTTACTTCAGTATTTGTCCTTTCTTTTATCACAATGCCTTTGAGTTTTGGAAGTATCTTTTTACCAGAAGCTTCAGATTTAGATGTGACTTTTTCTGATTTAAGTCTGGCTTCTTCTTCCATTAAACTCTCCAAGTCCATTCCTGGATTTTCCTGAAGAAATAACTGTCTTGACATTTCTTCATCAAGATCTAAAAGTTCATCAGAACTTATCCTTTTACCAGTAGCAGAACTAATTCTTTTTCCGGTATCAGAACTTGTCCTGTGACTTGTGATTTCAGCTTTTCTTGATGAGAAACCTCTACCTTGACTATGACCTCTACCCATTCCAGAATTTCCTTGGTCATCCCTTTCATCATCCTTCCCCTTCAGTGTCTTATCAGTCTTGCATTTGGACTTAATTACTTTCTCCCCCTTTTTGGCATCAGCTGGTAAAAGAAGAGAGACAAGCAATTCCACTGAGGCTTGGATTTCATCAAGTTGAGATTGCTGAGAAGATTGATTTTTCAAAATATCATCAATCTGAGCTTGTTGTTTCTCTTGAGTCTTCTCAATATAAGCAACTCTGTCAAAGGTAGGTTGGAAGAACTTTTTCTTGTCAATTTTCTGAATGTGTTCCTGTTTGATAGATTCTTCCTGAATCTTGTGTAGCTCTGTATGAGTAGTTGAATGGAGATCTTGTAGATGTTTAGTACTCAATGCAGTGACTCTAAGCTGTGTTTTGAAATCATCAGTATTTAACATCTCATCAGCTTTTGTCAAGTGCTCAGCCAGATTCTTTGCAGATGGAACACAAGTAATTGAGTTTCATTCTTTAGTCCACTCCTGACCAGCAGGAGTTGCACTCCAAGGCACTGGTGCTTCTCTGATAACAAACTTCTTAATTAGTGCAGATTTAAGAACTATTTGTGTAGGGGCATGTCCTGAAGGACCTGCTTGGCAGCATCACCAGTATCTCCAGCATTTGCAGCATCAGAACTTACAGAATCAGCATCTTCTGACAAAACAATAGTATGTGAAGCAATTGAGGCTTCAACATCATCTTCTAAGTGCTGATCTGGATCCAAGTTCTGATCAATAGCCATATCCCGATGCTCACCTATATTCTGATCATCAGCATCTAGATGCGGAGAATGTGTAGTAGATAATTTTGGAGTTTGAGCAGCATCAGTAACAGGTGTTGTTGATGGATTAGTTGTTGTTGGAGCTTCTAAGTAAAGTACTTTAGGCACAACCAAGTTCTGGATATCAATATCAGCACTTGTGCCTGAATTAACAGGAGATACAGTCTTAGGAGACACAAATGGTGTGTTAGCCTTATCAGTAGCAGCTTCCTTAGTTGGAGTTAATGGAGAAGCAGTGGCTTTAGCAGATTCTGGTTCTTGTGAGATCAGAGATTCCTGATCTCCTTCCTTAGCTGCTGCTTCCTCATCATCTGAAACTGGCCTTTTTGCCTTCTGTTTTTTGTATCTCTTTGAAGATATGGATTCCTTGAGAGTTTCATCAACAGTAATTCTTCTAAGCCTTTTGAGAAGCTTAGATCCCCCAATTCCAGAATCCTTCTGAGAAGTCACTTTCTCAGCTTCTACTACAATAGGTTCTGATGTAGAAACCTGTTTCTCACTTTCAGACTCATCTCTCAAAGCAATCCTTCTTCTCTTCTGAGGTGTTTGAGGAACAGTCTTTGTCCTCTTTGGCTTGGAGGATGTGGACTTCACAGTAGGTCCTGAGGATGAAGGTTGGGATGTCTGTGAAGTTGAGAGATATGATTTAAGATAAGTCCTGAGTGTAGGTTGAGTAGTATGTTCTGATGAGTGTTGTGGTGTTGGGGAGGTGATTTGTTGGACATCAGGATAAACAGATCTATAGGTATCAGGATCAGCATTTACCAATATCTGTTTCACAGACTGAGGAATCTATAAAGGTCTAACCACCTTCTTCTTAACATCAGCATTTACTAAATCAGTAAACGCTCGTTGTGCAATTTTGAAAGATGGGGTTAAGTCAGTGGTAGGTTGGGGGTT
The DNA here is from genome assembly GCF_009905375.1 of Apium graveolens. Taxonomy (NCBI): domain Eukaryota; kingdom Viridiplantae; phylum Streptophyta; class Magnoliopsida; order Apiales; family Apiaceae; genus Apium; species Apium graveolens. The sequence continues at coordinate 117,165,200 of NC_133654.1, forward strand.
ATCAGCACAACAATTGTTATAAATAAGCTGACAAAATCTAGCAAAGTAGATAATATTCCTATCTTCTGTCATCCTATCCCCAATAAAACCTATCACAGCATTTGCAAAATCAAAATGAGTTTGGTTAATGACAGCATACCCGATGTGCTGACTCATAATAGTGACTGCATCAAAGTTGGAACACTTATTCCCAAAAGCTTTAGTGATACAGTCAAAAAAGAAGCTCCACTCCTTTCTGAGATGAGCCCGTTTTAACTGTCCAAGCTTTGCCAAACTCTGCTCATACCCCAAACTAGCCATAAACTCTTTAAGAGCTGATTCCTCCGGTATTGAATAAGTACATCCTTCTGATAGATGTAGGGCCTTGCGAATTGTACCAGGAGTTACCCCATATGTAGAATCACCCACTTCAAAAACAATACTAGGAGTACCATTTTGACCACCATTATCAAAGTTTCCAGACCTCCAAAATGTCAGAACATGTTGGCTTGAAAAGGTTGAAGGTTGGGTCAATACATACCCGATTTCACCGTATGCAAGAAGATCTTGCACAAAATGCAACTCAGACGGAGCTTCAGCATTATCAAGAATTATAGCATAGTTATTTTTAACAAATTTAGCTCCATCAATGATCAAATCCTTAGGTGCCATAAAAATAATCGAGATTTAAGAGTGCATGTTAGGTGTTTGATGAAATCTCTATTTGAAAAACCAACGTCAGGAGATGAAAGAGAGTAAAAGCGTATAGAGATATAAAGTATAAAAGTGAATAAAAGATTAAAAAATCCTCTATCCGTCTTACTTATACTTTGTAAAAAAATGTTTCCGTTGGACACCTGTCAGACATGCAGTAATAAAGAATAGTTAATGGGCACGGAAAAACAGTAATCATTACTTACCCACTTGCAGTTTTTCAAGCAAAAACCGTTCCACTTACTCAGTTATTCCATTAATCAAGGTAAATCAGTTTTAATTCAAAATTGAAACTATTTCCACTTATTCAATATTCTGAAGAAAAAAAATTCGAGTGAGAATGACTAAAATAAATCAGTTAAGCAAGTACTGATAAAGTAAAATCAGAACTTAATTTAAAACAAAATTTATATGGTCATCAGAATATGAATATTTATCAGTATTTAACAATGCATTACAAAATATCTCAGAGACAAGATCTTGAAAAAAACAAATTTCATTAATATATCAAGAGAATACATTCATGAAATTTAAATTACATCAGAATTTTTTATAAGACTGTCCTAAGCTGCTAAACGTAACGTCAACAGCTAATGTCCTAAGCTAAGAAGCCTGACAAAGCTGATAATGAAGAAGAACAGGAAGAAGAAAATAAATCATTTCATCTTCCTACTCTCGACAAAGAGAATAGCAAGCCGTATTATTTGCTCCTGCTTTCGAAGGCGATGAAGGTGAAGTTCTCTTCGAACTGCCACTAGATCACATTTAATAGCCTCTGGAAATTGAATCCAGAGATTGTGAGGGATGTTGTCGATAGGGTATGGAGTTGGAATCCCATTTAAAAAGACATGTACAGTCTCATCGCCATAGTTGTAGAACCAGCCAAATGCAGCCATTTGTGGTGGTAAATGTAAAACGAGAGTGAGTTTGTGATATAAGAGTTGATGTGTAGGCTGATGTGAAGTGGTTGATTTTATAGGCAAAAGAATGCCAGGAGACGCAAAGAAATTTAATGCTGACAGGTAGAATTAATTCTACCTCGTCTCCCCAGACTTGGAAGAAGGAAAATAGTAATTGGATGTGTAAGTCAGGGTTAATGCGCACAACTAACAAGTAAAAAAAATTACTGTACGGGTATGTGAACCACTATCCCTAATGATATTGACTGTTAATATTCTACCCAAACATAGTCTGATTTAAACTGAAACTGTTTTTAGATTTTATACACAAATAAGTCAAGTAAAGAATCAGAATTTAATATCAGAACTTAGACTTATGTTAGAACTTAACAGTTACGAGAACATAATTTCTTAACTCGAAAAATGAATGCTTATCTTAGTAAGTCCTCACACAAATTCTGATTTAGATTCTTCAGAACTTAATCATCAGAACATGCAATCAGAACTCGTCCTCAGAATTTGTGCAACGTGACACAGAAACTGTTTATCTAAAATAACATAGATCACCACAGTAAGTTTCATCATTCATATGGAGTGTTTAGTGTGTGCATTAAGCTAAATATCAGACAAAGAGTAAAGTCTGATTCACTTCAGTATATCTTAGAAATAAGGCATAACTAAAACTTTACTAAAAACTTGTCATTATTCTGAAACCTACTATTGAATGAGTTTATGCTTGAGTCCACCTCAACTATTTTGTGCTAATTTTGTGCATCTTTTTAAATTCCATTTTACAGTGGCTTCTCAATGTAAGTGAGTCACGACTGCTTATCAGAATTTATGCTATTATCAGAGTATTTCTCCAGTAATCATAGAGTGTGAAAAGTCACCAAGAAAATATGTTGCTTTTCTGATGCATATTTACTTAATACCAGCAATGCACTTGGGTCGTCCCTTCCACATTTGTACTCTAGATCTCAAAGGAGTACCTAAATTTTAATCCTTGATTCTTTTTCTTTTTCTTTTGATAAGAGAGGTTTGTCAGCATTTAGTACATCCATACAGATTTACTAACATCAGAACTCAACAGATGAGAAGCAATATTCTAGTTTGTGACTTAGTAATAAGATAGACAAAGTAAACTCAACTAGGCTCAATATCAGAAATTGCTTGTGTCAATGGATTTCCACATAAATAGTTACTTCTAACATGGGATCATTAGTATATTGAAGATTACTAGGTCAGCATCTAGCACAGATATCCTCATAGGATTGAATAGTTACATAAACAGACATATCATTTTCAGAGTTTAGAAAGTTACATCAGACAACAGTCAGTACTTAAGCAAAGTTTCAATTAAGCACAGAATACACAAAGAGAGTAATTTCTGTAAAAACTGATCACAAAGTCTGATGCATCAAAACAAAACTAAGCAGATTTAGAGAAAGAACCTGAAACCATTCCAAGTTCATTTACCAATCTTGTAAAAGTAGCTTCACACAGTGGTTTTGTGAAGATATCTGCTAGTTGTTGATCTGTTAGAACAAAGTGTAATTCCACTGTACCTTCATCCACATGTTCCCTTATGACACTACAAGAATAATGTCAATAGACATCACACATTAGACATCGGTTAACTTTGCCACTGATGTTAAAAGAGGTATTGACATCATCCCGTGTTTTTGTGATGTCTTTGTTCTTTGTAGACATCGGTTATAATTAAACCGATGTCAAAACTTCACCAAAAAAAAAAATCGCGCCCACCTTTTCTTTCCCCCCTTAGTCAAAATTTCATTCAGTTTTAGTTCTAAAATTCCCCCCTCCCAAAATTCCCCCCCCCTAACCAAATTTTTATTCCCCTCATTCCAATCTCCATCTCAAACTCCTCTCTCTCTCTCGAACGAAACCCTCTCTCTCTCGAACCTCTCTCCGCTAACAATCTTCATCTCACCGTCTCAACTCCTCTCACATCTCTCTCGAATCTCTCTCTCCCTCGCATCTGTGCTCACATCTTCCATCTCTCGACTTTGTGCTCAACCTCTCACCTACCTCTGGTAATCTTATTTGATTAGAAACTCTAATTGGTAACGTGGAATGAAACTAGTGTTGATGTTTTGATCGAAACAAACTTTGTAAATTGAGATTTTTTCAAATCGAAACCCTAATTTACTTTTAAACAGAAGTGAATATATATATAGCCATTGTATCTCTCATAAAACACTCTTTTGGTTTACTATCTCATCCAGAGTCACCGTTAAAAGCAAAAACAGAGAAAGGATGGTTCAGGGTCTTACTCATCGCAAACGCCACAATTATGCCACCAAATCCAACCAATACCGAATTGTCAAAACCCCTGGTACTCTTTTCAAAAACCCCTTTTCTATTTATGATTTTTTTGTTACTTACTAGTTATTAATTTTTAAGAATATGTATGTTGTTTGATTTTATATTATATACTTTATTGTTATGTATATATCTTTATTAATTATTTTTGTAATTAGTTCTAAAAGTGATTGTTTAGATTTGGGAAATGTTAAGGTTAAGATTATGTAAATGGTGATATTTTAAAATTTGATGAAACTTTAGGAGGTAAGCTGGTTTATCAGACAACTAAGAAGAGAGCCAGTGGACCTAAATACCCTGTTACCTGAAAGCGAATCCATGGGGTATGTTTTTCTTGCATTTATTTTTGATTTTTTTTGCTATTTACATTGTGTATTTGTCGATTTTTAGCTATTAATTTGTGTTTTAGTTGTTACAAGGCTAAATAGTTGTTACATTTGGGCTTGTAGCAATGTAAGATTATATATATATTTTTTTGAATAATTAGGCTTAATGCCTTATAGTTGAGTATTGAACGATAAAAGATAAGCCCTAACCACTTGCATCGTGCTCGCTTTAAGATTCATCGAGTATATGAAACTACTAATTTTGACTCTTTGCATTTCTCTGGAGTCTCTTTTTAGGTCAAACTAGCTTATACATGTGGTCACATGTCATCCGTCAAACTTAAATCACAGTGTTAAGTATATACATCAATAACTACTACCAAAACTTTAAATCATATCTAAGACTGATTATGGTCGAGACTAAACTTTACATGTATCTAAAAATTGATGTAACTTGTCTTGAAGAACATATGTGATGTTCAATTTAATCGATATACATGTAAGTTTCTTTTTTATTTGCCTCTCCTCTTTTTCTTCAGTTTCTTATATACTGATCAAGTTCCACCAAATGTAATTTATTAAAATTTATTTGCAGAAGTATACGTATGCAATTTATTAAAATTTCTTTTGAGTTTTGAACCAGAATCTGACTTGCTGTTTTGTTGTTCTATTTCTCTCCACAAAATCTGACTTGTGTCTGTAATTTGCTTTTCTATTTTGATATTTGATTAGTTGTGTCAATTCTGATGAGTTATTATAATAACTATCCTAAAATATGAGCTATTTAACAATGCCTTCTCTTTATTGACTATGCATTCTGAAGAAATATTTAATGGAACCATTAGAGAAGTGAAAGAAGAAACTGGTATAATTGTACATCCAATTTTCTTTGTCACTCTTTACTTGATACCTTGAAGCTAATTACTACTTTTTCCATCTGCACAAAACATTCCTGGAAATGGTTGCCTTCAGGTCAAACTTTGATTTTTTTGCGCTACCTGAGGTTATATGAACTTAAGAAGATAATGTTTTTTTAAATGCACTCTGAGAAAATATATTTGTTTGCAATGGAAAGGCATGCTCAACTTGTGGCTTTTGAGAAATCATTTGCATTGCCTTACCATTGTCCATTTGATGACACTATCTACCAAGAGTGTCTTCTCTTATAGGAGGATGATGGGATTCAGACAATATATTTGTTAGGTTGCATTGTGCTCTAGATTTCATTGAAAATGTATATTCTGCTTCTACGAGAAGTTCAGCCGCTTCTCTGCAGTGCAATCATTATATGTATAGAAACAAATCTATAAGGCATTGGGTTTTTCTCATCTTTCTTGTAAATTATTTTCTGGATATTGCAGGCATATTCAACTGTTGGCACACCAGATTATATTGCTCCTGAAGTTCTTCTAAAGAAAGGATACCCATTGGAATGTGATTGGTTAGTTCTTGCATGTAAAATAGAAGAGCTTGAATCCCTCGAGGAAATGTTAATATATATCATAAGCATCGCTCTTAGAAGCTAAAAGAAGAGTTTGCCTATATGAAATTTTAGGGCATGGTTGATAAAGTCTGTCCTTTTCTGAATTTGCTTTTGCTAGGAGTATCTGGACTAATGGTCTTATTGGTCTCCAGGTGGTCACTTGGTGCTATTATGTTTGAAATGCTCATGGGATACCCACCTTTCTATTCTGATGATCCCATGACAACTTGTAGAAAGGTAGGTTGTTTATGCATATCTGTTTCTTAAGGAGTTTTAGCAAATTTGTCACTTGTTATGATAAATATGTCTAGATTGGTAATTACCATTTTCCGGTCAAAACTCAAGAGCCAATTGATTCGCCGAACCAGCAGTCCTCAATTTTGTTTCTTATCTTTTTTCTCAATTATTTAATTCTCTTTTCTTTTCTTCGCCTGTCACCCTTCTTCCCGCTCCTGGATTCACTGTTTACTGGCAATGAGTGCATTACACGGTATCCTTGCTTGATGCTTCATTAAATATTTGCATGGAAGTGCAAACTTTACTAGAAATGCCAAAGTATTAATTGTTACAATTCCTCGAACTCTTGCAGATAGTTAACTGGAGAACACACCTGAAGTTTCCCGAAGAAGCACAATTGTCTTCAGAAGTGAAATACCTAATTAGCAAAATACTTTGTAATGTAAATCACAGGCTGGGTTTAAAAGGTGCAGATGAAATTAAGGTGTTGTATGGTGTGTCCTATTCTATGTTCTTGGACTTGTTCTGGAAGTGCTTAAGAAATAGAGTGAATTACCTTTTTGCACTATTTATTTCAGGCCCATCATTGGTTTAAAGGTGTTGAATGAGACAGATTATATGATATGGAAGCTGCTTTCATTCCCGAGGTGAATGATGAATTGGACACCCAAAATTTTGAAAAGTTTAATGAGGTAAATGTGTTTTTATTCGTTCTTATTTGAATTTCTAAAAGCGTGCAAGTTTCTTTACAGTCTATGCTTATTTGTTTTTCCTCTTTCTATTTCCTTGCAGTCTAAACACCAAACTCAGGCTTCAGCAAGATCTGGTCCGTGGAGAAAGGTAATCTCACTTGTTGCTTTAAATTTTTTATAACTTATAATGATTATGTTTAAGAAGCATTCCAACTTCAGTTTCTGCACTTCCAATAAATCTGTTGCATGTCAATGTACATTTGGCTCCAAATTATTTGTCACCAGGTTTCTTTGAATTTCGTGTCATGTGGAAATTGACACGGTAGAAAAGGGTATGGTGCTTATAGAGAGCTGCCATTATTGACCACCCTGCATAACAGGACTGGGAGAGAAAACCCTGGATTCTGGATTCCTAATTTGTAAAAAAGTGGACACTGGACAATACTGGATCTGAATTGTCATCTCCACTAGAGTAGTTTACTTTCAGAAGTGTTTACAATGTGCAAAGCATAGTATAAAAGCATGTATATAGTTGGTTATAATTCTTCTTTTTAAATATACAGATGCTTTCGTCGAAGGATGTTAACTTTGTTGGTTACACTTACAAGAACTTTGAGATCGTCAATGACTATCAAGTTCCTGGAATGGGTATGTCTCTCACTCTCTTTCTGTGTGTGTGTCTCACCTGATTTTTCTTTTTCATATACTATAATGCACAAACTTCACTCATTTGAGAAAATATATTTGTTTGCAATGGGAAGGCATGCTCAACTTGTGGCTTTTGATCCGAAAACAAGTGGCACAAAGAGGTGGGGAACTGGAACCCTACTTTTAATAGGAGGCAGGTAAACAATCGTTATCATCTAATTGTGATTTGCAGTTCAGTTGTTTCTCTTATGAGCAAAGTTGACTGTTAAATTTTTTTACCTATGCTCTTTTTGGGAGGTTAAAACAGCACCTGTGTGGTTGATTTGATCGTGTACATGGCATCTGTCCAGTAAGTGGGGGATCATACTTGCTTGCTTGGGATAAAGCGGCTTGCTCATCTTGTCCTCTACAGTTGTTGAGATATCTAAATAATGGGAACTTATATGGGCCCTTGCTGTCTTGTGTAGAGAGGATTGGTGTCTCATATTTTGAAGAGTGTTCAAAACATGATAGTGAAAAAACTATCTTACAATTTTCATTAGACTGAATGTCTTCAGTTGGTTTCTGGAGAATGTAATAGTTTAGATTTCAGATCATATGTTTTACTATTTTGGTTGACGTTCTCGGACAATAATTACACAATTAGTGATGTAAAACTTTACACAATTTGGTCTATAAACTTCTTACACATCACTTTCAATTAAGAAAAGCTGATGTCAAAAAAGATAATGTACATCACTTTAAGGTAAAAAACTGATGTCAAAGAAATCCAGGTTCAAGTCTAAATGAAACATAGAAATCACTTTGTTTAAGATAAAACTGATGTCAAGTAACATTATAAACATCACTTTTAACCAAACAAAACTGATGTCAAAAAACACAATGTACATCAATTTCAGACAAACAACTGATGTTAAAGACTAACATGTTCAAGTCTAAATGATACATAGACATCACTTTATTCTAGAAAACACTGATGTCTATATGCTAAATTAGACATCACCTTTCATTAAAGAAACATATGTTTAATATGTCATTTTACATCACCTCTGTCAAAATTATCGATGTTTTTGTGACAAAAAGCATAGCTCAATATATGTTTAATATGTTTTAATAGGTGCAATTTAGTTATTAAATAATTTTGTTATAGCATTTTTTGTAAAAAATCATCACATAGACATCAGTGTTTTTCACTAAAATCGATGTCTTTGTGACAGAAAACATAGCTCATGATATATTTAACATGTTTAATTAGGTGTAATTTAGTTATTAAATAATTTATTTATAGCATTTTATGTAAATAATCAATACATAGACATCTGTTTTTTAACTAAAATCGATGTCTAACCGAGTATAGACATCGGGTATTCACCGATGTCTAGAATAGACATCACCGACATCAACATCGGTTGGCAAACAACATAGACATCGGCCAAAAAGCGATGTCTATGGACTTTTTTCTTGTAGTGTGAAGTGGTACCTAATGCTGATGTGCTTTGTCATTGAGTGTTGAACCGGATTACGTGTCATAGCAATAGCACTTTGATTATCACAATATGTTAACCCATAATCCAGTAACTGATTCTTCATCCAAAGAATCTGTGCACAACAGCTTCCTGCAGCAATGTACTCTACTTTTGTAGTTGATGGGGAAATTGACTTTTGTTTCTTGCTAAACCAAGAAACCAATTTGCCTCCAAGAAATTGGCAGCTTCCACTTGTGCTTTTCCTGTCAATTTTGCAGCCTGCAAAATCTGCATCTGAGTAACCTATTAGTTTAAAATCTGATTCTCTGGGATACCACAATCCCAGATCAGCTGTTCCCTTAAGATACTTAAATATTCTTTTCATAGTTGTTAAGTGAGGTTCTCTTGGATCTGCTTGAAATCTTGCACAAAGATAGGTAGCATACATGATATCAGGTCTACTAGCAGTTAGATAGAGTAGAGAGCCAATCATACCTCTATAATCAGTAATATCTATTGATTTACCAGTATCCTTGTCTAGTTTTGTTGCAGTGGCCATGGGAGTGGATGCACTTGAACAATCTTGCATTCCAAATTTCTTCAGCAAGTTTCTGATGTACTTAGTTTGACAAATAAAAGTGCCTTCTTCATTCTGCTTGACTTGAAGGCCCAGAAAATAGCTAAGTTCCCCCATCATACTCATCTGATACCTTGACTGCATCAGTTTGGTAAACTTCTTGCAAAGTCTGTCATTTGTAGAACCAAAAATGATATCATCAACATAAATCTGGACCAGAAGTAAGTCCTTTCCATGGTTGAGGTAGAATAGTGTTGTTAGGTCACACACACACTGTAGAGGGGGTGAATAGAGTGTATAGTACACTCAAATCGAACTTTAAGAACTTAAGTAACAGAAAACAAACTTTATTGAAACAATAAACTATGTTACAGTATAGAACTGTTACCTCTCAGTGATGAATAAATATCACGAGAGCTGCTAGGGTTACAATGAATAATCTTCTCTAATAATGATAACACTTATAGTGTAAACCCTATATCTGTGTTTATATACTACACAGTTACAAGATAATCGCTAATTGATATGGAATATAATTCTGCTTCCTAAAATATATCAATCAGATATCTTTTCTTCCAAGTATTCCATTCTTCACGGAATTCCTTCTTCATGCATATCTCTTCTTATGTTTATCTTGATCTTCTTTTCTTTAATCAGCTACTGTCCTTATCTGATTGTCCTTCAGCACTTAAGTTCTGATATCTATCTTCTGATGATTATCTCCTGATAACATATATACTGATATCCTTAAGTCCTGACTTCCAGTATAAGTACTGATCAATAGTTAAGTACTGATTTATCCTGTTCAAGTAAGATCTGAAAGCTAAACATAAAACATATTAGCCATGACATTATCAAATATATCTAACAATCTCCCCCAACTTGTAAATTAACATAATATACAAGTTTAACAAATATTTGATGATGTCAAAAACATTAAGTACAAATGCATGAGAATTAGACTAGATAACTACAACTTACAGTCCTTAAAGTTTTTACCAATCTCAACTTCTGATAACAACTTCAGTCTGTATAAATATCAGAATTTAAGCAGTTGTAGATCTTCGACTTGGCTTCATCATTTTCTGAGCATATCTGAGTTCATCAATCATTCTCCTTTTGACATTTTTAAGCTCTGCAGTATCTTCACCAGTTTGAAAGATTGCAGCTCTGAGATCATAGATCTTTGCTTTTCTCAACTCCTGATCTAGTCTTATGACATAAGCTTTGTCAGACTCTAGATTGAATTCAAGTCCCTTAATACCAAGATATGTTCTGATCGGTGCAGTATTAGGCTTCATATCAACAATATCACCATTGTGATCTCTATACTTTGAAACATATATGCTGTCAGACTTAATAGAATAAAGCCTTTTCTGTCTCTGAATCTGTTCTTTTAAGTAGTTTGCAGCAGTCTCTATTATTCTGTCATCCACTTGAAGTAAGAAAAGTACATGCTCCAATTCTTCAAAATACTTCAATAGAATGGCATTTTGTCTTATATGATAAACCCTACCATCTGTCATGAAATACAACATGATGTATTCTTTTAAGTAGGTATGGTAAACCATCTGTACAGATTCCAGTTGATTCAATCTCTCAGGAGTTGCTCCAATACCTGGTTCACTCAAGGAAGTTGGATCATTGGTAGTGTTGTGTACTCTTCTTTCATCAGCACTTCCCAATCCAGTTTTATCTCTAGCTTCCTTTTCAGTAACTACTCTTGCTTCAAAACCACTTGCAGTAGTCTTCAAAGATTGAGTCTGTTTTGCTTTAGTGAGTCCTGGTAGGAGTGTCTTTGATCTATTTTCTGTTATCAAGTTAACTTGAGCTCTGTCAGAGGTTACTTGCTTCTTCTGAATATCAGAACTTACAATTTCTTGACTCTGAACAACTTGAGCCATGTCAGAGGTTGTTTTAAGATTTTTTCTTGAAGTCAGAGCAAGATCATCTTTTTCATCAGTAATTTCTTCTTCCTCAGGAGGTACATAAACCTTGATAGGTTCACCAACCGTTTCTTTACCCTTGGATCTTGGATCTATCTGTGGTTGTGATCTAGCCAACATTGCTTCAGTATGTGTCCTTTCTTTGATCACAATGCCTTTGATTTTTGGAAGTGGCTTTTTACCAGAAGCTTCAGATTTAGATATGACTTTCTCTGATTTAGGTCTGGCTTCTTCTTCCTTTAAACTTTCCAAGTCCATTCCTGGATTTTTTTGAAGAAATAACTGTCTTGACATTTCCTCATCAAGATCTAGAAGTTCATCAGAACTTATCCTTTTACCAGTAGCAGAACTTATTCTTTTCCCAGTATCAGAACTTGTCCTGTGACTAGCTTTTCTTGATATAAACCTTCTACCTTGACTATGACCGCTACCCATTCCAGAGTATCCTTGATCATCATTTCCATCATCCTTTCCTTGCAGTGTCTTGTTAGTGTTGCATTTGGACTTAATTACCTTCTCCCCCATTTTGGCATCAGCAGGTAGTAAAAGAGAGATAAGTAATTCCATTGAGGATTGGATTTCAGTAAGTTGTGATTGCTGAGAAGCTTGATTTGTCAGAATGTCATCAATCTGAGCTTGTTGTTTCTCTTGAGTTTTCTCAATATAAGCAATCCTGTCAATGGTAGGTTGAAAGAACTTTTTCTTATCAATTTTCCAAACTTGTTCTTGTTTGATAAAGTTCTCCTGAATCTTGTGTAGCTCTGCATGAGTAGTTGAATGAAGACCTTGTAGATGTTTAATACTCAATGCAGTGACTCTAAGCTGGGTTTTGAAATCATCAGAATTTAACATTTCATCAGCTTTAGTCAAGTGCTCAGCAAGATGTATTGCAGTTGGAACACATGAAACTGAGTTCCATTCCTTAGTCCACTCCTGACCTGCAGGAGTTTCACTCCAAGGTACTGGTGCAGCCCTGGTAACAAACTTCTCTACCAGTTCAGACTTAGGAAGAGTCTGTTGAGGAGTATATCCTGAAGGACCTGTTTCATTAGCATCTACAGTGGGAGCAGCATCACCAGTATCTCCAGCATGTGCAGCATCAGAACTTAAAGAATCAGTATCTTCTGATAAGACAATAGTGTGAGTAGCAATGGAGGCTTCAGCATCCTCTAATTGCTGATCTGATACTAAGTTCTGATCAACAGCCATATCCTGATGCTCACCTAAAGTCTGATCATCAGCATCTTGATGCAGAGAAGGTGTTGTTGATAACTCTGGAGTTTGAACAGCATCAGTAACAGGTGTTGTGGAAGGATTATTTGCTGTTGGAGCTTCTAAGAGAAATACTTCAGACACAACCAAGTGTTGAACATCAATATCAGCACTTGTGCCTGGATCAACAAGAGACACAGATGGTGAGTTAGCCTTGTCAGATACAGCTTCCTGAGATGGAGTTGATGGAGAAGAAGTGACTGGAGCAAATTCCTTGTCTTGTGAGATCAGAGATTCCTGATCCCCTTCCTTAGCTGCTTCCTCTTCATCATCTGAAACTGGCTTTTGTGCCCTCTGTTTCTTGTACTTCCTTGTTGATTTGGATTCCTTGGGAATGTCAGGAACTATCATTCGTCTAAGCCTCTTGAGAAGCCTAGAACCCCCAATTTCAGAATCCTTCTGAGAAACCTCTTTCTCAGCTTCAGAAACAACAGGTTCTCTAGAAGAAACCTGTTCCTCAGAATCAGATTCATCTCTCAATATAATCCTCCTTCTCTTTTGAGATGTTTGAGGAACATTCTTTGTCCTATTTGGCTTGGAAGATGAAGGCTTCACGAGAGGTGCTGAAGATGAAGGTTGAGCAGTCTGTGAAGTGGAGAGATAGGATTTGAGATATGTTTTGAGGGTAGGTTGAGTAGAATGAGAGGTAGGTATTGAGGTTGATGGATTTTGGGTGTTTGGAGTTGGTTGGACATCAGAGTAAACAGATCTATAAGTATCAGGATCAGCATTTACCAGGATCTGTTTTACAGACTTAGGAATCTGTAATGGTCTAACCACTTTTTTCTTAGTATCAGCATTTATCAGGTCATTAAAGTATTGTTTTGCAACCATAAAAGGTGGGGTTTGAGTGCTGACTAAATGAGGTTCATCAGTATAGTAAGTGTAAATAAGTTGACAGAATCTAGCAAAATAAACAACATCTCGATCCTCTGTCATCCTATCCCCAATAAAACCAATTATTCCAGTTGCAAAATCAAAATGAGTTTGATGAATAATAGCATACCCTATGTGCTGACTCAGAATTGGGATAGCATCAAAATTTGAGCATTTGTTCCCAAAAGCTTTGGTGATGCAATCAAAGAAGAAACTCCATTCTCTTCTGATATTAGCCCGTTTCAACTGTCCAAGTTTCGTCAGACTCTTTTCATATCCCAATTCAGCCATTAACTGCCGAAGGGCTGAGTCCTCTGGAATTGAGAAAGTACAATCTTCTGGAAGATGTAAAGTCCTGCGTACTGTACCAGGAGTGACTACAAATGATGAATCACCCACTTGGAAGATAATACTGGGAGTTCCACGTTGACCACCATCATCAAAAAGTCCAGTCCTCCAAAACCTCAGAACTTGTTGGCTTGAAAAGAATTCAGGCTGTGTTAATGCATACCCAACCTCACTATGTGCAAGAAGATCTTGCACAAAGTGCAATTTAGATGGAGCTTCAGTTTGATCAAGAACTGCAGCATAGTTGTTGGGGACAAACTTAGCTCCATCAATGATTAAATCCTTTGGTGCCATGTGAGAAAAAAAATTGAGATTCAAGTATGCCTGTTAGGTGTTTGAGATAATGTCTGTATGAAAAACCAACGTGAGAAAGAAAGAGAAAGAGAGTAAAAGTAAGGAGAGAGATAAAATATAAAGAAAATAAAAGATTAAAGAAATCTTCTCTCTGTTGTACTTATACTCTGAACAAAAATGTTACCGTTGGACACCTGTCAGACATGCAGTAATAACGGACAGTTACTGGGCTCGAGAAAATAGGAATCATTACTTACCCAGTTGCCTAATTTCAAGGAAAAACCGTTCCATTTATCAAGAGAAACAGTTTTAATTCAAAATTTAAACCGTTAGCACTGATTGAATTATTTTTCACTGCATCATTGATATTCTGAAAATACATCACATGAAAATGACCAAGATAAATTAGATAAGTAAGTGCTGAAAATGAATCAGAACTTAATATAAAACAAAATTTATACGGTCATCAGAATATCAATCAAGATTTATCAACACAAGATAAAATAACTCAGAAACAAAATCTTGAAGTAAAAACAACTTTCATTAATATATCAAGACAATACATTTATGAAATGGAAATTACATCAATACTTATACAAGATTTTCCCTAAGCTTCTAATCCTAACATCAACAGCCTTAGTCCTAGCTAAGAAGCCTAACAAAGTTGATGATGAAGAAAAATAGGAAGAAGACGAGATTAAGTCATCTTCTTCTTCCTACTCTCGACAAACAGAATGGCGAGTCGGATGATTCGCTCTTGCTGGCGGAGACGCTGAAGATGAAGTTCTCTTCGAACGGCCACCAGATCACGTTTGATAACCTCTGGAAATTGAATCCAGAGATTGTGAGGAATGTTGGTGATTGGGTATGGAGTTGGAATTCCATTCAAAAAGATATGAACAGTCTCATCACCATAATTATAGAACCAGCCAAATTCAGCCATTTGTGATGATAAGTGAAAAATGAGAGTGAGTTTGTGATAAAAGTGTGATGGGAAGGCTGATGTGAAGTGGTTGCTTATATAGGCAAGAGAATGCCAGGAGACGCAAAGAAATTGAATGCTGACAGGTAGAATTAATTCTACCTCGTCTCCCTAGACTTTAAAAAAGAATAACATTAATTGGAAAGAGGAATCATGGTTTAAAATGTACAAGAAACAAGAAACAGTGGACTGTTCAAGGACGAATACCATTAATCCTAATCATAGTGACTATAAATCTTCCACTTCAACATATTCTAGTTCGAACTGAGACTGTTACCAAATTTTATTCACAGATAAGCCAAGTAAAGGATTAGACTGAGAAATCAGAACTTAGACCTATACCAGAACTTAACAGTCATCAGAACATAATTTCTTAACTCGAAAAAGGAATGTCCATCTTAGTAAATCCTCATACAAGTTCTGAGTTATAGACTTCAGAACTTAATCATCAGAACGTGTAATTAGAACTTGTCCTCAGAATTTGTGCAATAATGATACAATGACTGTTTATCTAAAACAACATAGACCACCACAGAAATTTTCATCATTCAGATGGAGTGATAAGTGTGTGCATTAAGCTAAATAACAGACAAAGAGTAAAGTCTGATTCACTTCAGTACATCTTAGAAATAAGGCATAACTAAAATTTTGCTAAAGAGTTGTCATTGTCCTGAAACCTACTGATGAATGAGTTCATGCATGAGTCCACCTCAAATGTTTTGTGCTAATTTTATGCATCTTTTGAAATTCTATTTTACAGTGGCTTCTCAGTGTAAGTGAGTCACGACTGTTTATCAGAATTTATGCTATTATCAGAGTATTTCTCCAGTAATCATAGAGTGTGAAAAGTCACCAAGAAAATATTTTGCTTTTCTAATGCATATTTACTTAATACCAGCAATGCACTTGGGTCGTCCTGTCCATATTTTTACTCTAGATCTCAAAGGAGTACCTGATTTTATTCTTTGATCTTTTTGATTTTTCTTTTGATAAGTGAGGTTTATCAGCACTTAGTACATTCAGCAGTTTTACTAGTATCAGAACTTAACAGATGAGTAGCATTATTCTAATTTGTGACTTAGTAATAAGATGTACAAAGTAAACTTAACTAAGCTCAATTATCAGAATTTGCTAGTGTCATAAGATTTCCACTGAAATAATTACTTCTTACATGGAATCATTTGTTTATTGAAGACTACTAGGTCAGTATCTAGCACAGTTATCCTCATAGGATTGAATAGGTACTTGAACAGACATATCACTTATCAGAGTTTAGAAACATATATCAGACAACAGTCAGTACTTAAAGACATTTATCAATTAAGCATAGAATACACAATGAGATTAATTCTGTAAATACCGAGCATAAAGTCTGATAACACAGAACAAGACTAAGCAGATTTAGAGAAAGAACCTGAAACCATTCCAAGTTCATTTACCAATCTTGTAAAAGTACCTTCACACAGTGGTTTTGTGAAGATATCTGCTAGTTGTTGATCTGTGGGAACAAAATGCAATTCCACTGTACCTTCATCTACATGTTCCCTGATGAAGTGGTACCTGATGCTGATGTGCTTTGTCATTGAGTGTTGAACTGGATTACCTGTCATAGCAATAGCACTTTGATTATCACAGTAAATAGGGATTTTGAAATATGTTAACCCATAATCCAGTAACTGATTCTTCATCCAAAAAATCTGTGCACAACAGCTTCCTGCAGCAATATACTCTGCTTCTACAGTTGATGTGGAAATTGACTTTTGTTTCTTGCTGTACCAAGAAACCAATCTGCCTCCAAGAAATTTGCAGCTTCCACTTGTGCTTTTCCTGTCAATTTTGCAACCTGCAAAATCTGCATCTGAGTAACCTATTAGTTTAAAATCTGATTCTTTAGGATACCATAATCCCAGAGCAGCTGTTCCTTTAAGATACTTAAAAATTCTTTTTACAGCTGTTAAGTGAGGTTCTCTTGGATCTGCTTGAAATCTTGCACAAAGACAGGTATCATACATGATATCAGATCTACTAGCAGTTAGATAGAGTAGAGAGCCAATCATACCTCTGTAGTCAGTAATATCTACTGATTTACCGGTATCCTTATCCAGTTTTGTTGCAGTGGTCATTGGAGTGGATGCACTTGAACAATCTTGCATTCCAAATTTCTTCAGCAAGTTTCTGGTGTACTTGGTTTGACAAATAAAAGTGCCTTCCTCATTCTGCTTGACTTGAAGGCCCAGAAAATAGCTAAGTTCACCCATCATACTCATCTGATATCTTGACTGCATTAGTTTGGCAAACTTTTTGCAAAGTTTGTCATTTGTAAATCCAAAAATGATATCATCAACAAAAGTCATTTCCATGGTTGAGGTAGAACAGTGTTTTGTCTATTGTCCCTCTGTTGAATCCACTTTCTAGAAGAAACTGAGCTAAAGTCTCATACCATGCTCTAGGAGTTTGCTTAAGTCCATAAAGTGCTTTATCAAGCCTGTAGACATAATCTGGATGTTTGGTATCTACAAAACCTGGAGGTTGTTCAACATATACCTCCTCCTCCAATTCTCCATTGAGAAAAGCATTTTTCACATCCATTTGAAAGACAGTAAACTTTTTGTGAGCAGCATAAGCCAAGAATATCCTTATGGCTTCTAACCTAGCAACTGGTGCAAATGTTTCATTGTAATCAATTCCCTCATGTTGAGAATATCATTTTGCAACCAGCCTTGCCTTATTCCTTGTAATTATGCCATCACTGTCAGTTTTGTTTCTGAATACCCACTTTGTACCAACAACAGATCTATTATTTGGTCATGGCACTAGGGTCCAGACTTTGTTTCTTTCAAATTCATTCAACTCTTCCTGCATTGCTTGCACCCAATCAGCATCTTGAAGAGCTTCTTCCACTTTCTTTGGCTCAGTCTGAGAGAGAAAAGAATTGTAAAGACATTCATTTGAAGTACCTGTTCTAGTTCTGACACCTGCATCAGGATTTCTAATTATCAAATCAGGTGTATGTGATTTTGTCCACTTCCTTGCAGATGGAAGGTTTCTCTAGAACTGGATGCTCCCCCATGATCCATGCTATCTTTATTTTCATTTTCTGATGCTCCCCCTGAAACTGTGCTCTCTGAGTTGGATTCTTCAGTATTTAGATTTTCAGCACTATCAGAACGTGGCTTATCAGAACTTGACGAATCAGAACTTGAAGAGCCAGATGTATGTTCTGATGTTTCTTGAGCTGTGGTAGGATCTTGAGTATGCTCCCCCTGCATAGGTGCATCTTCCTTTGATGTAGTCTCCACAGTTTCAATAATATCAGAGTTTAATCCATCAGAGTTTACAGTATCAGGACTTAGACTATCAGGATTTTCTGTATCAGAAATTAAGTCTTCATTTTCAAATCTCAGCTGATCATGGTCAATGAAATCTTCAAGACCAGTAATCTTTTTGTCATCAAAAGAGACATTGATAGATTCCATGACCACTTTTGTTCTCAAATTATAGACTCTGAAGGCTTTTGTGGAAATTGGATATCCAACAAAGATTCCTTCATCAGCTTTTAGATCAAACTTTGATAGCTGTTCAGAATGACTCTTGAGAACAAAACACTTGCATCCAAATACATGAAAATATTTCAGATTTGGCTTCTTTTTCTTCACCATCTCATATGGTGTTTTTCCATGCTTGTTAATGAGTGTTGCATTTTGAGTAAAACAAGCAGTCTGCACAGCTTTAGCCCAGAAATAGGTTGGAAGCTTTACTTCTTCAAGCATTGTACGTGCAGCTTCAATGAGAGTTTTATTCTTCCTTTCAACAACTCCATTTTGCTGTGGAGTTCCAGGAGCAGAAAATTCCTGCCTTATTCCATGGCTTTTGCAGAACTCTGCCATTATCAAATTCTTGAACTCAGTGCCTTTATCACTCCTTAAAATTTTCACAGAATCTTTGACCATTTTATCCAGCTGTTTGACATGATCAATCAAGATAGATGCAGTTTCACTTTTTGTGTGCAAGAAATACACCCAAGTGTATCTGGTGAACTCATCCACTATGACCAACGCATACTTCTTCTTTGCAATAGACATGACATTTACTGGACCAAATAGATCAACATGTAGTAGATGATAAGGCTCAAGAATTGATGATTCAATCTTGCTCTTGAATGAAGATTTTCTTTGTTTGACTTTCTGACATGAATCATAAAGACCATCAGGAGCAAATACTGTGTTTGGCAATCCTCTCACATGATCTTTCTTGACCAGTTCATTTATATTGTTGAAATTTAAATGAGAGAGTTTCTTATGCCAATTCCAGCTTTCTTCAATTGATGTTCTACTTATTAGACAGATTGCAGAACCATCAGTACTTGTTGAAAGCTTAGCTTCATAAATGTTACCACGCATGTATCCTTTCAGAACAACTTTGCCTTTAGATTTACTCACAACTTCACAGTGTTCTTCAAAAAATCAACATGATAACCTCTTTCACAGATTTGACTTATACTCAACAGATTGTGTTTAAGTCCTGAGACCAGAGCTACTTCTTTAATGATGACATTCCCAAGATTGATATTGCCATATCCCAATGTTTTTCCAATGTTGCCATCTCCATAAGAAACACTTGGGCCAGCTTTCTCCACAAAGTCTGATAGCAGGGCCTTATTTCTAGTCATATGTCCTGAACATCCACTGTCCAGAACTAGAATATTTTTCCTGTTTCCCTGCAATCACAAGGACCACTAATTATTAGTTTTAAGGACCCAGACTTGCTTGGATCCTTTGGCCTTATTAAGTTTATTAACATTTGCAGCGGATTTAGCATCAGAGTTTATGTTAACATTTTTCTTATCAGAACTTACACTATCAGACTTTGAATCAGAATTTACACCAGAAGGAACAATGGAAACTTTCTTCAAAGAAGGTTTTATTTGATAATAATCATAGTAAAAACTATGATATTCCTTACAAGTATAAATGGAATACCATAAACTACCACAATGAAAACAAGGATTTTGTGGTTTGTATCTAACAGACTGACTCTTAACTCCTGATTTTGAAGGTAAGGAGTTAATATTCTTATTCTTCCTACAAAAAAAAGCCAGATGGTTAGAACTTCCACAGTTACGACATGTTTTCCTAGGAGCATCAGGAACAGGTTTATAATCATTGCTTTTATTCACACCTTCCTTTCCATTCCTATTTTTCCTAGGTGATTTTACCTTGTTTGCATTCTTGACATCTTTCAGCTTATGCTTAAGCTGCTTCTTTGTCATTAAGCCTATGTTCACTTCAGCTGTCTTTTCCTATTTTAGTTTGTCGGAAGTTGATTCCTTTGTAACTTCAGATTTTTCATTTTCAGACTTTACAGTTACAAACTTAACAGGATTTAACTTTGGCTTTTGCTTATCAACAGACTTAATTTCTTCAGTTCCTTTATCTTTCTTATCTTCTCCATAACCTAAGCCCTCTTTCCAGTTTCCACTACTTAGCAAATTTTGAGTTATTTTGCCAGAGTTAGTCCAAGTCCTGATAATCTCTCTTTCCTTTTGTAACTCAGTTTTTAGAGATTCATTTAATTTTAGCACTTCATTCCTAACATAAAAAGCATCATCTCTATCCTTCTGAGTTTGATGGAACATGACTAACTTTTTTTCTAAGAAATCATTTCTTTTCTTAAATGCAAGATTTTCAGAAGTTAATCTTTCACATGTTAAAGTTTGATCTCTATAGCTAACAAACATGGTTTTAAGATATCTTCTCAACTCAATAATATCATCAGTATGAAAAGCATAAGTAGTCTGAGGTACCTTTGTTTCAGCAGCTTCAGAACTGCTCTCAGCACTTTCTTTATCAGCATTTGCCATCAATGCATAGTTTTCCTCACTTTCAGAGTCTGAGGTGTCTGTCCATCTTTTCTGCTTTGTGACAAGAGCCTGGCCTTTGTCACCCTTTACCTTCTTGCAGTCAGGAGATATGTGACATTTCTCACCACAGTTATAGCATTTAACATTGATGTAATCCCCTCTGCCTTCAGATCTTCTGAAATTCTTCTTATCATAACTTATGCCTTTCCTGGAAAACGTTTTTTCCCTTCCTGAACTTCCTGTATGCAATATTTGTGATTCCTTTCACCATAAGAGCACACAACTTCATCATCTCCTCATCAGCATCAGTCTCAGGCAAGCTTTCAGAATCTGAGTCATCATCACTCTTAGAACTTGATGACTCAGTATCAGACTTTATGAAAAGAGCTTTACCCTTGTCTTTCTTTGAGGAAGCTGCTTTGGGGAATTCTTCTTCAGCCTTAAGAGCAACTGTCCTTCACTTTCCTCCTTTCCTCTTGCTTCTTTGTTCCATCTCCAGCTCATGAGTCTTGAGCATTCCATAAATTTCGTCAAGAGTTGTTTCATCAAGATTGTAGTTGTCTCTTATTGTCGTTGCCTTCAAATCCCAGCATTCAGGAAGAGCTAACAGGAACTTAAGGTTTGAATCTTCAATATCATACTCTTTATCAACCAATGACAAATCATTCAAAAGTTTGACAAATCTATCATATAAATCATTCAATGACTCATTAGTCTTTGAGTCAAAGTGTTCATACTCTTGAGTGAGTATTGTCTTCCTGTTCTTCTTAATTGTGTCAGTTCCCTGACACCTTATTTCCAGAGCATCCCATATCTCCTTAGCAGTCTTGCAGTTGATTACCCTGTTTGACATTACATTATCAATGGCACTATGCAGTAAGTGTCGTACCTTAGCATCCTTAGCAATTGATGCTATGTCTTCAGCAGTATAATCACTCTTCTCCTTTGGTACAGTCTTTGCTGCTTCACCTGCAACTGCAACAGCGAGTTTGGTAGGTTTGTGAGGGTCTTCCTTGATTTTATCAAGGTATTCTAGATCTGTTGCTTCCAGGAACATGGTCATCCTTACCTTCCATATGGGATATTCAGATGGTCTCAGTATGGGAACTCTGATGGTCTCATACCGACTTTGAATTTGTGTCTTTGGTGGTTCCTCAGTTTTGGTAGGCTTAGTTGGAGTTTCTGTGTCCGACATGATTGTGTTTGGATCTTTAACTGTATGTATGTTAACAAATAGGCTCTGATACCAATTGTTAGGTCACACACACACTGTAGAGGGGGTGAATACAATGTATAGTACACTCAAATCGAACTTTAAGAACTTAAGTAACAGAAAACAAACTTTATTGAAACAATAAACTCTGTTACAGTATAGAACTGTTACCTCTCAGTGATGAACAAATATCACGAGAGCTGCTAGGGTTACAATGAATAATCTTCTCTAATAATGATAACACTTATAGTGTAAACCCTATATCTGTGTTTATATACTACACAGTTACAAGATAATCGCTAATTGATATGGAATATAATTCTACTTCCTAAAATATATCAATCAGATATATTTTCTTCCAAGTATTCCATTCTTCACGGAATTCCTTCTTCATGCATATCTCTTCTTATGTTTATCTTGATCTTCTTTTCTTTAATCAGCTACTGTCCTTATCTGATTGTCCTTCAGCACTTAAGTTCTGATATCTATCTTCTGATGATTATCTCCTGATAACATATATACTGATATCCTTAAGTCCTGACTTCCAGTATAAGTACTGATCAATAGTTAAGTACTGATTTATCCTGTTCAAGTAAGATCTGAAAGCTAAACATAAAACATATTAGCCATGACATTATCAAATATATCTAACAATCTCCCCCAACTTGTAAATTAACATAATATACAAGTTTAACAAATATTTGATGATGTCAAAAACAAGCAGTCTTTCAGATTTGGCTTCTTTTTCTTCACCATCTCATATGGTGTCTTTCCATGCTTGTTAATGAGTGTTGCATTCTGAGTAAAACAAGCAGTCTGCACAGCTTCAGCCTAGAAAGCGTTCTATTCTTTCTTTCAACAACTCCATTTTGCTGTGGAGTTCCAGGAGCAGAGTATTCCTGCTTAATTCCATGGTTTTTGCAGAACTCTTCCATTATCAAATTCTTGAACTCAGTGCCATTATCACTTCTTATTGTCTTCACAGAATCTTTGACCAATTTATCCAGTTGTATGACATGATCAATCAAGATAGATGCAGTTTCACTTTTTGTGTGCAAGAAATACACCCATGTGTATCTGGTGAACTCATCCACTATGACCATAGCATATTTCTTCTTTGCAATAGACATGACATTTACTGGACCAAATAGATCAACATGTAGTAGGTGATAAGGCTCAATAATTGATGATTCAGTCTTGCTCTTGAATGAGGATTTTCTTTGTTTAGCCTTCTGACAAGAATCACAAAGGCCATCAGGAGCAAATACTGACTTTGGCAGTCCGCTCACAAGATCTTTCTTGACTAATTCATTTATATTGTTGAAATTTAAATGAGAGAGTTTCTTGTGCCAATTCCAGCTTTCTTCAATTGATGCTCTACTCAACAGACAGATTGCAGAACCATCCGTACTTGTTGAAAGCTTAGCTTCATAAATGTTACCACGCATGTATCCTTTCAGAACAACTTTGCCTTTAGATTTACTCACAACTTCACAGTGTTCTTCAAAAAAACAACATGATAACCTCTGTCACAGATTTGACTTATACTCAACAGATTGTGTTTAAGTCCTGAGACTAGAGCTACTTCTATAATGATTGACATTCCCAAGATTGATATTGCCATATCCCAATGTTTTTCCAATGTTGCCATCTCCATAGGAAACACTTGGCCAG